>NC_080197.1:67055947-67260947 GCF_030028045.1 Hippopotamus amphibius kiboko
ATTGGTCAGGATAGACTTCAGAGGAGACATTTGAGCAGAAACTTGAAAGAGTTGAGGGAGTCAACCACATGGGTATCTGGAAAGAACAACATTGCTGGAAAAGCAGTCCGTAAATGCAACGATGGTAGTGTGTCTGGCAAGAAAGTGCAAGGGGTCTCGTACAGTTAGAGGAGTTGGAAGAGAGAAACTGGTAAGAGATGAGTCAAAGAGGCCATTGTAAAGACTCCAGCTTGGGCTCTGAGTGACATGGGAAAAGGAGTGACATGATATTACTCACACTTTAAAAAAACCCAAAACCCTCTCTCTGCTGTGGAGAATATACTATAGTGAGGAAATGGATAAATGGATTGAGATCATAATCTAAGGAAGACAAATGTGTGTCTCGGACCAGGAAGAAGCAGTATAGGCAGTGAGAAATAGCCAAAGTTTAGTCATATTTGAAGACAGACCACTAGAGTAAGAGAGAAAGAGGGGAGTTAGGAATGACATCAAAGTTGATGACCTGAGCAACTGGAAGGATGGAGTTGATGCTTGTAGAGAGATAAGAGGCTGAAAGTGAAGCAAGCTTTGAGAAGGTCAAGTTGGACCTTCAACTTGAGTTGAGTTGGACATGTTGAGGATGAGATGTCAAATAGAGATGTCAAACAGGGCGTTGGATGTCCAAGCTTACAATTTGGAATTGAGGTAGGGGACAGATGCAATTTGAGAGTCCTAAGCATTTCAGTGGTATTTAAAGCAATGGGACTAGTTGAGATAACCAAAAGATCTGGGTATATAGGAAGTTAGTGTAGACAGAGAAGAGGATTCAAGAACTGAGCCCCGAGGCACTCCATCAGGAAGACACTCAGGGGAAAATGAAAAATTTGCAAAGGAGATAGAAAAGAAGTGATTACTGAGAAAAGAAGAAAACCAAGACAGCAACATCTTAGAAGTCAAATGAAGAAAAAGTATCCAGGAGGAAGGAATGATCAGCTGTGTCAAATGCTGCTGATGGATCAAACAAGCCGAGGACTGAGAATTGACTCTTGGGTTAAACGACTAGGGTTTATGGATGATTTTGAAAAGAGCTTTTTTATGTCCGGAATGGGAATACACAAAAATCTGATTAGAATATGTTTAAGGGATAACAGGAAAAGAAGAATTGGAGATGATTCATTTGAAAAGCTTTGCTGCAAAGGGGAACAAAGAAATGAAACAGTAGCTGACAAAGAAATGGGGTTAAGAAAGGTTTTTTTATTTGTATTTGCTTTTAAGGAAGAAAAATGATGGCATCATACATTATTCTGGTGGGAATGATTCCATAGAGAAGGAAAGTTGATGGTGTCAGGAAAGTACAAGTTGAGAATTCGGCTTCAGGTAGTAGCAAGCATAAGTCATCAATGGGAACAGTCTGGAAGGCAGAGCATGTGGATGCAGAAACTCATGGATATGTAAATACGGTGTGGAGATTCTATGGACATTCTCTTCCGGCTGATTCAATATTTTCAGTGACGTAGGATGCCAAGGCATAAGCTGTGAGTGAGGGTGGGGGAGGACATTTTGGGGGCTGGAAGAGAGGGGTAAGGTGTGAAGTTGTTGTCTAGGACAACAGGGAGGTGAGGAACTAGGGAGATATATAGAAGTTGCCACAGCACATTAGGAGGCCATTTGCGGTTTGTGGGCAGGAATTTAAAATGAGTTTGTCAGGACTTCCCTGGTGGCACAGTGGTTAAGAATCTGCCTGTTAACGCAGGGGACACAGGTTTGATCCCTAGTCCAGGAAGATCACACATGCCGTGGAGCAACTAAGCCCATGTGCCACAACTACTGAGCCTGCACACCACAACTACTGAAACCTGTGCTCTAGGGCCTGAGTGCCACAACTACTGAAGCCCCTACCCACCTAGAGCCCATGCTCTGTAGCAAGAGAAGCCACCACAATGAGAAGCCCATGCAGCGCAACAAAGAGTAGCCCCATGCTCACCACAACTAGAGAAAGCCCGTGTGCAGCTATGAAGACCCAATGCAGCCCCCCAAAATAAATTAATTAATTAAAAAAAAATGAGTTTGTCAACAGGGTTATATGGTTTTCACCAGCCACATCAGGCTGCATGGATATAGGAGCAGAGATGGCAGACAAAGAATTGTTTGTCAATTTCCAGAGAGCAAGAGACAGGCAAAGAAATGAGGGAATGTGGAGGTGTATGATTCTAATAGTTGAACTTAACTCATCCAGTGGAACTTAACTTGTGTAAAGAGTAGTGAGACCATGAAGGGCATGAAAGAGGTGAAATTAATGAAGGGAGTAATGGAGTGGAGGTCCTGAAGGAGGAAAAGCATTTTGGTGGTTGAGTAATCAAGAGTACTCTGGGAAGATGGAAGGTGGTAGTCAGAGGTGAATTCGCAAAGTTGAGATTATGGAGCAGTGACAATTATTACTCTGGAGCATTGGTTGCCGAACTTTTTCTTCAAAGTGTCAGATAGTGAATGGTTAGGTTTTGCACTCCAATCTCTGTTACAACTACTCAACTCTGTCATTGTGGTGTATAAGTAGTCAGAGACAATGTACAGTGAATGGGTGAGGCTATGTTCCAATAAAACTTTATTTATAAACAAGTGGAAGGCTGGACCTTACCTGACTGTAGTTCACCAACCCCTAGTCTGGGGTACAAGATTCAGGGTGTGTCCATGGGTATGAGTGGCTAAGGTCAAGTGGAGGACAAGGACATTTGAAAGGAGGTCAAGGAACTGAGAACCCGAGGTGGCAGGATGGGATGTTGGGAGGATGATCTATATGTATGTGTGTGTTAAGATTGCTGAGAATTAAGGCAGAAGTGGAACTGGAGAGCATGACCATGAGAGGGGAGCTGACGACTTTGAAGAATAGAAGAAAGTGTCATAGGGATTGGCAGCTGACAGCATGAAAGAGAAATATTAGCTGATATAATCGGATAACATGAGATTCAAAGCTGAAGCTTCTTAGACATGAGGAAGGAATAATGATCTGAAAATGCTAATAGGATAAAGTTCCATTTTCTTGTTCTGTGGTGCTTCTCCACATATTTAAAACACCCCCTCACCAAATGCAATGAACACATTTTAACTGTTTGAGAACACTTGGAGTAAAAGAAATTTCCAGCATGAGTTCCCAGTACCAGGTGCCTCAGGAAGGCAGTTATGGTCCTGTAGTTTGTAGATTCCACATATGCTGTGATGGGGCATCTTCGCAAACACTAACCAGCCTCTACCTGGAGGCACATTGAAGCTCTCTTTGGCAAGAAGACCGGCTTTTGCGTACACTGAATATTTTTTACTGTGTCTTCATAGTAAAATGAGAATTTTAGAATAGTGGCAGACTTGTTGATAATATCTATACTACAGCATGCTAAAAGAAGTATCATGGAACCTAAAAACTCAAGTTGATGATCGCCAAAGTCGAGAAAGATCAGAATATGCAAGTTAGATGCCTGGAATTGGACATCCAAGGACTTGAAAAGCTAAGTCCTATAAAAGGGAACCGGAGGCTTTCAAAACGACGAAAATGACACCAAAGAGAGATTAACCAGCAGGCAGAGAGCTGGCAAAGTGTGTTCATGAATTATATACTGCACCAGAAGTTCTAGCAAGAGAAAGGCACAGGATTAATAATTAACTAGCAAAGTAATAATGGGCTTGTACATTCTGCTTTTTCTCACTGAAAGAAATCGGCCTACTTCGTCTTTCTGCCCATTGTTTGTCTCCTCATATTTATAAAGAGGAAAGTTCAGAAGCCAAATCCTTTTTATGACTGAATCATTTCTTCCCAAAGCCTCTTCAGCATTTCCCTCGTTACTCTTCTTTGAATCTTTGTGAAAAAAACCTTGCGAGCTTGGCCTCAGGCCCCTGCTGGTGATTTGCACTGCACAAGAGAGCTCTGGTACCTACGGCTCTCTGCAGCCCATATTTGAAGCCCCTCTTCACAGTATCTTATTTCTCACCATCATTACCTTCCTTCATCTCCAATAACTATTTGTGGTATTAAGTGCCTGGTTAGCATTGCGTATCTCTGCTCTCTACCCTCCCAGAGTTTAAAATCCAGGAAAGATGTACTGATGCTTTTTTCCACCCTCAGCCCTGGCGCTTGGCACATCTGGAGCACAGCAACTCCTTTAAATATTTATTGAATGATAAATCAAAATACGTGGATAACACACAAAGCAAAATGGAAATGTTGAGTATAGGAAGGAACATTAATACATTTACATGAAGTATTAGTAAGTTCATTTAAAAGTGAGGGACAAATGCAGAGTTTTACTGGGGTTGAGTACAGGGAAACCAGGGGTAAAGTCCACCTGAAAGGGAAGAGAGAAGGTAATAAAATCTCATTCTTCCTGGAGAGAGGGAAACTAAAATTTACGGTATATCTGTTTTCTATCACCACTTTTCTTTTTTAAAAGAGCTTTAATTTTTATTTACTATCCCTCATTGTAGAAAAATTTGCAGAGTTCAAAAGAGTGAGAAGAAAAACTAAAAATCCAATAATTCAGCCACTCAAAGCCAAAACTGTTCGTGTTATTTAATGTTTTCTTACCATTTTTGCCACTCATATACAAGAGAGAGAGATTAGCACAATAAACTCCCTTGTATTCATATTCCAGCTTCAATAATTTTCCACACATGGCCAAATTTGTCTCATTTCTAACCTCATTCACATATTTTCTTCCTCTTCGTGGTATGATTATGAAGCAGATCGCAGATATCATACCCTAATAAATACCATAAATATTTTAGCTTTTCCCTAAGATTGCCATACATATTTTAACATAGTTATGTTGATATGAAATGTACAAAATTATGTATACTTTCATTTATCTCTTTTTTCATTTACTTCTGATATCAAAAACATTCTTTTTAATTGAAATTTAAAAAAAACTTTCCTCCATGATTTTCTTTCAGCCTCTTACCAGCATCATTATTATTACTCCAATGATGACTTGGGGGGGAAAAGATAACTATTTTGGAGACCCAATGCTTAAGCTATTGCCTCTCCTTAAATGGGATAATTTAAATGCATCTAAAGGGCTTTGCACAGTGCCTTGCACAAGTAGGGGCTATTTGATTTGGTAAAATTAATACTGTTAAAAATAGCTAACCTTATTCAGTTCCTACAAGTCAGCATTGTAAAAAACACTTTACATATAGCAAGTAACAGGCACAGCACCTCAGCAAGTGAGTAATGGTCTTACTCTCATTTTATAGAGAAGAACACTGAGGCTTGGAAAGTTTAAATAACATATTTAAAATCACAGAGGTAGTAAACAGTTGACCGGGGAAATTGGCATAAGCTTATCTAACTCCAGAGCCCATGCTGTTAACCTCCATGCTAGTTTTCTATTATAAATTCAAGATTTCCATAGGGAACCTAATGATGTGTATAGAATCGCAGAATCATAGACCTTACAGATGTATACAGACCTTATTGATGTATATAGACCTTATTGATGTGATAGCATCACAGAATCATAGACCTTACTGATGTATACAGACCTTATTGATGTGATAGAATCACAGAATCATAGACCTTATTGATAGATTGTCATGATACTATCTGGTACAAACCTTAGCCCAATCCAAAATTCACAAGAAATATTCAAATTGAGGTGAAATTTGGGACACGTAACCACCATGCAATCAAATTTTCCTTTTAGCTATACAGGAGTATATTTTGCCACTTTTTATTCCTTGTAGATGTGTAAATTTTAACATCATAATATATCTTCCTATAGTAACTTTAACGAAGTCCAACAGAATTTTTGACTGTATAGGTAAACTTTCTTTGAGATATGATCAACACTAATTTGAAGAGTACCTATGAAAGTATTTTAAGAGAATGTTCTAAATTCTGACCTTTTCTCTTCTCAGTCTATGTAATATCATACAGATTGGTACCATCAGAGGAACACTTATGGATTGTTTGACCCTGTTCAATGGATTTGGTTGTTTCATGGGAGCACTGCTGGTGGAGTTGATCTACCTCATCTCGGAAGGTAAAAACAGTTTCATGGTATGCTTATATATATATATATATATATATATATATATAGATTTGATAACTAGAGAATTGAGAGTCAAAACCTTAAGAGAGGGGCTTTGCTAGTGTGGTCCTTTTTAATTGATCCAATTTTGCAATTAAGATAGAATTAAGATAGGAAATAGACTCTTGCTGTATTCATTAATTTCTGGGAATTGTTTTTCTTTTGATAGGAGGAGGTAATTACAGAATGTCACTTTCTCATGAGACCCTGTCTGCTGTCTTTCTTTGGTGTACTTTAAAACAAATTGGTCATTATATTCTTATTAGGTCTTTCGACAGGGCTGTATTGAATAATGTGTCATAGCTGGCATAGATAACCTTCAGAAAAGGTAAATCCTGTGTAAATATAAGAGGATGGAGTATCTGGATGATCCTTTATCCAGAAATATTGTCTGTGTAACCAAAGAGAAATTGTGGGTTGAATGACAACTAATCTTGGAAATTTTTCCCTATAGATATTTTGGTCAGGAGAAACAACCAATCTGAAAAATTCACATGCAACATAAAAAGTACTACTATTACATGGTTGGTAGAAAAATCAAACAGGATAACATTAAAGAATAGCTGTCACAGTGAAATGTCTTTGGCTGTATTTTAAATCTACAGACTTTTTCCTTTATTTGTTCTGAGATGTTAATACAGCTTAAAATTTATTAAATTTGCTGGTGCTTATTTTATGGGAAATACTGTAAGCCTGTTCTCTGCTTGCAAAAATACTTACAGTTATACATTTAAAATAATGTAAAGAAATATTTGTTTGCATTCTCTACAAATAAATTTCATTTACCTACCTTCAAACTATGGAAAAAATAAATTCTATGAATGAGAAACTCCTTTTAACACTGTGGTATCTGTTCAAAAAATATTTATGGAGGATCTGTTCCAATTACCATATTGGGCACTAGAAATACCACAGCAAGCAAAATAAACTTCCAAACCCCCACAAAATTTCCAGGGGCATAGGGAAGTGATAAAATCGTGTGGTAAACGAAATGATAGGTATAGTAGACTTCTAGGGAACAAGCCTACAGTCCTTGATTGTTAAGATCAAACCTTGTTCTTTTCTTAGTTAACTGAGAAATTTACTCCAAAGTATGTGTTGAATACTTATCATGTGCTAGGCCCCCTGCTGCATGGAATTATGTGAGATATGGTTCCAGTTCTCAAAGGGCTCAAATCCAAACTGGCACAACTAAGTGTGAACTACAGAAGTTGTTGACATCTCTGATGATTAGATTTTTTTAAATGCAAACAAAGAACAAAGCACTGGTATTAGGATTTTATAAGATAACTTGAAAAAGTCTTACCTATATCTCTACCTAAACATCTTAGTTGTGGAACATGTTTATTTTCTTCAATATTATGCAATGAAGATGTTTCTGAAAAGTTGCTAAAAAGAAGTCTATAATCAAATTACATTTAACATATTCTAGAAAGACTGCAAAGTCAAACATTACTCTAGAGTTATCTTTTATATAAGTCTAAATTTTTCATTTGCATGCTTAAGCAACAGACCCAGAGTCAGGCCAAACTTCACAAGTTCAGGTCTCCACAAGGCGGTTCTCACTTTCCTCATTAGGCACAAGTTTGGAGGTCCCCAGAGCCACCATCACTTCTGATAAGCTGGCTATAAATATGGAGATTCCCCACAGACTCCCTTTCAGAACCAATAATTTGCTAGAAAGCACAATACTTAGGATTACAGCTTTATTATAGCAAAAGAATACAAATCAGAATGAGATAAAGGGAGAGATGCATAAAACAAGGTCTGGGAGGGCTCCAAAAGTGAAGCTTCTTTCATCCTCAGAGATGTGGTACCCAACTGGCACATCAATGTGTGATAATACGCAGAATATTATCACCCAGGGAAGTTTACTGAGCTTCACTGTGCAGAGTTTTTATTGAGGCTTTATTAGGTAGGCAGATTGATTGGACCATTGGCAATGTGGTTGAACTCAATCTCCAGCCTCTCTCCTCTCTCCAGAGATTGAGCTGATATCCTGTTGCTTAAAACCCCAACCCTCGAATCATACAGTTGGTCTTCCTGGCTGGCCAGCTACCATTCTGAGTCATGCCATTAACATAAACCATCAAGTGGGGCTTAAGGGCTCAACCATGAATAACAAAGATACTTCAATCACTTAAGAAATTCAAAGGTTTTAGTTTACCTCCCAGGAATGAGGAAGAAAGGCCAGGCAATTTCTTTATCACACACAACTATTCTTGCAAATACATTACACTGTAAACCTAAATTTTTATTGAGAATCTGCATAGTATGGTAGGACCTGTTATATATGTGACTCGGTTTATTACAATAACCATGTAAAGATGAGATTACTGTCCTTATCTTTGAAATGCAATAATTAAGACAAATAAGAAAATGAAGTGCTCCAGTCACCACCACTAGTATCTGATGGAGATCTGACCCTAGATTCTGAAACCAATGCCAATGTTGATTTTAATACATCAGCTACTAAGAGTCACCCAATGTAAGGGCATTTTTCTTTTTTAGCCGCACCGCACAGCATGTGGAACTTCCCCAACCAGAGACTGAACCTGTGCCCCTGCAGTGGAAGCGCAGGGTCTTAACCACTGGACCACCAGGGAAGTCCTGTAAGGGCTTTCTAGTGACATTTTTTACTTCTGCAATACAATCTCCTTGGATGGAGATCTGTGTATAGGATATTACTGATAATATTTTAAACATAGTAAAAGATAGATTTTTTAAAGTTTATATAATTTTGGCAGAGTTTGGTGCCCATGAAAGGAGGTTTACCAAGAACACGTGGTGAGGACATCTTAGCAACATGGGATGTGCAGGGGGGATTCTCTACACTTATATTCAAAAGAATGCCATTTAAATAACTCCAGACTAATTTAATTTAACTTTTTTTTTTCTGTTCATAGTAATACTGTGTTATATCAAATCATATCCCAATAAGTTAGAATCTTACAATTGGATGTCGCCTTAGAGGGCATCTAGTCTAACACTGTACCAAAAACTAGAAGATGTACCATCATCTTCCAGTGCCCAGAAAAATTCTCTACTTTGAGAAGTAAGCCGAGTCTGCTCATCTGTTGATAATTGTATTCCACAGAATAAGCCTAATTTTCTACCCACATGGCAACTCTTCAAACATTTGATGAATATTTGGAGAAGTAATGTGGTACAATGTTAAGACAGTAGGTCCCGTAGTCAAACTATATGAATTCCAATCCAGGTAGTCTAACTGTGTGCCCTCAGTTTTCATGCCAACAACAGCAATAAATAATTCTTCATGTTGCTGAGAGGATTAAGTGATTAATATGCACAATAAGTGCCCAATAAAGATAGCTATTATGATCCCCCTCTATTTTATAGACAAACCACTCCAGTTTTTTCATATTACATGATTCCATGATTTTTCACTATCAAAACTCCCCCATCCATTAAACAAACAACAATTTGTCAGTATCTTTCTTAAAATATGGTTTCCAGAATCAGTCTCTATACTCAAAATGGGTACATCCAGGATAGATACGTTACTTTTATCAGCCTTCTCAATCTCTCTCTCGTCCTCTCTCTCTTTTAATGCCAGCAGAGATTGTAGTGACTTTTCCAGTAGCTGCATCACACCTATGGTCAATTAAAACCCAACACTTCTTTTTTTGTTGTTTTCAGTAGTTTCTCTCAGTTCGGTTCCAATCATCTTATCACAAATTCTTTTCCTAATTAAATGCAGGACTTTATCCTTAATAAATGTCAACCCATCATTCTAAATAACAGACATTTAAAAAACTTGATTCTGTCATCCAGTGAATTACTCATCTTTACTTCTTTACCAGCTTTGTGTCATCTGCAAATTTAGGAAGCAAGTTGCTAGACTTCTCCCACGTAATTGATAAAATTGTTAAATGGGACAGGACCAAAAACAGAGCCTTGTGGAACATTCCTAGAGACCTCACTGCACGTAATGACAATCAACTAATCCTCCCCTTTGGGATAGAATCAGCTCCCACTTCACCTAATTACTATCATTCAGCCCACGCGTTTCTCCAGCACTCCCAGAAGGATAACACAGGAGCCTCCTCTCACGTGGTTTTCTGAGAGTAGCATGTATCTGAGTTTGTGGCAGTCCCTTTACCCACCAGATTATCATTCACCAAGCAAGGAAACGAAGTTCATTTAGATGGTTCGGTTTGGGTGACTCTAAAGTGGTTGATGGTGACTCATTAAGGCCCCTAAAAGAGAGTGATCCTTCAACTATTTGCATGAGTTCAGGTCGGTCACCATCTCTTTAAGACTGTTTCCTCTTATTTAAAAAAAAAGAGAATGCTGCACTTCAGTTGTCTCAGAGATGATGGGAGGATAATATTAAATAATTTGTTTGAAATTTTAACACCAGAGATTATTTTAAATATAAAATAAAGACATAGTGGCCCATTTGGTTCGAAATAAGATCAGTCTATTGAATCAAACAACCAGATCAATTTCTTTGACAGAACCGACCAGAGTGAAAAGAACATTATAGCACTATGTTTAAGCATCCCACAAGCCTCCACATTCCATTTAGCATATAGGATATTTTAAACCTTTAAGGATTCATGTCAGCAGAGCATGTGTGTATGTGAGTGTGTGTGAGAGCGTTAGCATATGATTGGAAAAGATGATCAGCTATCACAGTCTCCAAGCTGCATTAGTCATTTTTAGCACCATGATGGAGAATGGTGTGAATGCGGTAAATTCAAAAGATTTCTCAAAACTTGACTGTGCAGACAGATAACTGTTAGAGTGACATTTTCAGTACAAGTGAGAAAACTGATCCTTCTGGGATCTCTAACTCTGAGTGCTTTAAAGGAGAAGATACAAGACTAAACCCAGCCTCCTACACTAATCATTTCAGGAATAGTTTATCTAAAAGTAGCAATGCTAATAAAAGGGAGTGAAGAAGTCAGTCAAACTGCTTATTTTGACTCTATGCCATTAGCAACCAGATCAATTTTCTCACACGCATGAGTGCGAGCTTACTTTTTGACAAAAAATAACAGAATAGAATTCAGTGAAAAGTGACATCTTAGTTATGGACGTGTAGGTGATTGAAAGCTCCAAAGCAAAAATGTCTCGGAGAAAGAGGATAATTGGGCAGAATCAAGAGGTCAAGGTATACATCTTCTTGTCCCTGTTAGTCCTTCCTCTTCAGAGTTCAGGAAAGGAGCAGAGAATTTAGCTGTTTAATTCCCACCAAGAGCATTTTAAATTAGAAATGTGATCTTTTAAAATTCTCATTTAAATATCTATGATTATTGAGACCACTGCCAGCCATGTCATCGTGAATCACCGAGTCGTTCTGTGAAACAGGAATTTGCAGTTGCAGTAAACTTGAAAGAAGAAAATATTTATGCATCTGGAAAGCTATTCAACTGGATGTCACAGGTCCATGCTTATTTTCTTAGAGATGTGTTTCTTCAAATTCAGATCAATGCCGCAGGTCTACCTTCATATGAGTTTCGAGACGACAGATTTTTAGACCCAGAAGGGAACAGAAGTGGCCCGCTACCCTGTAATTCACCTTTAGCCAAGCCATATTCTACTTGACTGCCAGCTGGTTTAGTGCCACTGGTCCCATGGCTAACCTGGCAGGCCCCCAACACTCCACAGGTAAACCCTGCTCTTGATCTTCAGTCAGGACCAGGTGCAGAGTCCCCTTCATCCAATGCAGTTATATATCCCAGAAGCAACTTATCCTACACCCTCAACCTTTGGCTCCACAGAGACCCTTAATGCTGCTCAGAGGCCTTTGGGTTCGTAACAGTTTCAGGGCAAAGCCCAAAATCCCTTTTAGACACCGACAGCAGCATCCATTGCTGTTGGCCCCTGAGAAGTAGAAAGGGCAGAACTGGGAGTCAGACCAACCTGATTTCAAACTCAGCTCACCCCTTAATAAGCTGTGAGGTCTTGAGCACTGCAGGGGTTCAGAACAGGCCTCCCCAAGATGGGCCACTTTGGCGCATGGATTATTTTGAACTAAAGGCAGTAGAGACACCACTGCCCCTCCCTTCACTACCTAGAAAATTTTAACTGGGGACTTTTTCCAGAAAAAGAGTTATCGCCAGAGATAGATTTTGCTGAAGTGGTCCCATCTATATAGCAGGGCCAACATCTAATTGCCAAACATCTACTCTGTTTCTTATCATCCTGTGAATCACCCTCCTTCCTTGGAAGCTCCAGGCCCCTATCCCACTTCTTACAACAGGATGGCATATACACCTCACTTTACCTTTCTGTCTTCGAACCTCTCATGTACCTAGAGTTCCCCGTAAGTACAGAATTAAATGTGAATTTCTCCTGTTATTCTATCTCATGCCAATTTCATTCTTAGACCAGCCAGAAGAACCTAGAAGGACAAGAAGAAAGTTTTTTTTCATCCCTGACTGCACATTACTTAACTCTTCTGAGTCTCAATTTCTCCTTATCTAAAATGGTATCACTAACAACCTCTAAGATATCTCTGAGGACCAGAGGAAATGCATATAAAGCACCAGATCAGTAAAGGTGCACAAAATTAATGATTTGTGGTGGTGGCGTTGTTGTTGTTGTTGTTGCTGTTGTTGCTGAGTGGGACTGCAACATTTTCCAAGTGGGCTAGGATTATCATGGATATCTTCTGGTTTGGCACCTTTATAATTCCTCAGAGAAGAATGTGTCCCATAAATACAGAACTCAGGTGTCCTATTCAGCTTCAATTCCAGGACCAGATTGGGATGAAATGAAATAAAGCCACATTCTGAGATTCTCCTTGGCCTCATGGACCCATATCATTAGTGGCACTCCCTTTGCATAGCAAACCTACATGTCTAGATAGAGTTAGATACACATCCATGTTCATGCTAAGAGTGCCTGCAAATGTGGTTGAAGTTGACTAGGAGGATGAGTGGTATTTGGCTTGGTGAGCATAAGAGTGAAGAATTTCTGGTAGTGAGAACATGTACCAAAGCCTGGAAGTAAAGAAGCACCTGGTGCATCAGAGGAACTCAGAGAAGATCAATAATCTGAAAAATTTCAGGGAGAATCACATGAAGTCAAGTCAAGAAAGTAGAAGTAAAATCATGCAGGAACTTTGACTTACAGGGATTTTTAAAAAATCTGTATGCAATAAGAAATTATAAAGTCATCAAGCAAGTGACATGATCTATTTGTGTTTTAAGATCACTGTGGATACAATGTAATTTGAAAATGAAAGAAGAAAGACTTGGGAGAACCAGGAAGGGCTCAAATGAAGTAACACAGGCAAGTCTAATGGTGATGAACTAGTGAGGAAGTAGGAGAGAAATGGATAGATATAAGCTTGATTTCAGAGGTAGAATCAATAGGGCTTAGTGATGGTTTTGACAGAGTCAGGAGGTGGTAGGACGCAGGAGACAGGAGTGGTATCAAGGAAGCATCCAGATTCTGCCAAAAGCAATTGGGTGGGCAAAGATTCTTTTTACTAAATGGAGAACACTAGATGAATAGGTTGAAAAACTTGTCACCCATTCTTTTTTTAACACGTTAAGTTTGACCTACCTATGAGACATCCAAATGGAAATATCTGGAGCTCAGAAAAAGGATCTGGGTTAGATATATAAATATGAAAATCTTTGGCACAACAATAGCATTTGAACACTTGGAAGTGAATAAAATTATTTAGAGGTATACCTAGTGTGAATATTAAGAACAAGAAGAATAAGGTGCCCAGGACCTAGACCTGAAAAGTCTCAATAATAGAGATTAGAGGGAGGAGAAATGGCCAGCCAGAGAAGGTAAAGATAGCCAGAGAAGTGAGGGGAAATATACACATACGTGTGTGTGTGTGTGTGTGTGTGTGTGTGTGTGTGCGTGCGCACGTGTGGGTATACTGAAGATAAGAGAGAGGACTGATTCAAACAGGAGACGGTAAGTTGTGTTAAATGCTACTGTGAGATCAAGTAGAGTGAAGAATGGAAAGTATCCACAGATTTAGCAACATGATGAGCACGGATAACTTTAGCAAGGGTCATTTCATCAGTGAGAAGGGAAAGAAAACCAGACTGCAGTAGGGTCAAAAGTATCTACCAAGTGAGGAAATAAACACATCACATCTAAACAACTCTTTTGAAGAACTTTCTCTGAAGATTTAAGAAATGAAGTGGTGGCTGGAGGAAGCTGTGGGTGGATTCGCCAGATTTAGCAAATAAAAATACAAGACAACCATTTACATTTGAATTTCAGGTAAACTAAATATTTTTTTAAGAATAAGTATATCCTATGCAATGTCATGGATGTACTTTGCATAAATTATACTTTACAAAATTGTGTGTGCAATATTTAGGACATGCTTATTCTAAAAAATAACTCATGGTTGTTCTGAAATTCAGATTTAACCGTGAGTCCTGTGTTTTATCTGGGAAACTGAGATGTGGGTTCAATACACTTTTTTGTTAATTTTGAGAGATACTTGAGCATATTTAACTGATGAAAATATCTGGTACAAATGGAGAAGTTAAAAATGCAAGAGAAATTGACTTCTTATCAGAGGGTGGATACTTCTTTCCTGCACAGAAACAGAAGAAAGGAGAGGGTGGGTACAGGTACAAGCAGATGTGTAGCTCTCATGTTAGAAATATCCTGGAGCCTCCCTTTCAAGGCTCCCAACTTTCTTTATAAAGTAGGCAGCAAACCATTCATGAGAGCAAAAGGATATTGGGATGAGAATAAAGAGTAGGAAGAATGAGGGACAGGAACTTATCTTGAGAGCTAGAAAAGATGATTTAGGAGAGAAATGTTAAGATGGGCGGCTGTGTTGAGAACCCAGTTGACACTGGTGATCATGAAGGGTGATTTCAAACCACGTAAAGCATGATTTTGCCCGGTGCTATTCAGGTGCTCAAGACAGGCATGAAACTGTCTGGTAGATTTTAAAATGGTCTAAAGACCGTAAGACACAAGAAGAAAGGCACAACTCTATTCTTGACTTTAAGTAATTTGGGGTAAATCTTGTAGGCTGTTTCCCTAAAATATGCAAAAAATGAGAAAAGCTTTCTTCTCAAATTCTGAAATTAATAAGTCTGCACCATTAGTTAATTGGAGGTGCAAGTGAAAGAACAGACTGTACGGGCAAGCAGATTTGGGGCAAAAATCAGTTCCTGCTATATCCAAGATGTTATTTAAATTCAATATTTCACTCTTTGAAATAGCTCCACTTAGAGACTGATTTATTAATTCGGTCCACAAAAACACATTAGGTTCCTACTATGTGCAAGAACTGGCTGGATACTGAATTAATAATACCAAGGCTGATGTTTAATTAATGAGAAGAACCTTATAGAAATATTTGACACTCAAATTAATATCAGATATATTCATTTGACTAATGCTGTTACAATTACAGTTCATAGCTAATGGCATTATCGGACTATTATCACAAAGCATTACCTCTCTTCTAAAACTCATTTCCCTGATAATTCATTGAAATCATCATGAGAACACACTATCTTGATGAGTTTTTACCTCCCGATGCTCTTCAAGAGAATGAACTCACCGTTACAAGAAAGCTTGTTATCCCAAAGATCACCCAGGCCCGTTCTCCTTCAGTTCAGGTGAACAACACATAGAGATTTCTCTGCAGTTTTGAAAGACACAGTGTCCCTTCCTGGAAACAGCAAGTTGACTTCATTTTTATCCACAATCCCCAAGAAGTGGAAATGCAAATTTGTGCAGACATCGTTATGAGAACAAAGTATCGAACATGTGCAGATCTGGGACCCAATCTCCAAGCATCCATTCATTCAACAAATACTTATTCTGTCTCCTTTACATGACTTTAAGCAAACAGTTCAGCCTCTGTACCTCTGTTTCCTTGTCTGTAAATTGAGGGTAATAATAATTTGAGTAGTTATTGGATAAATATGAAAAAGTGGTAGAAAAGCCAAAGTTAGAATATAGTTGTTAGGTATTATTTCCTTCAGGTATCATGAAAATTAATGTGTTTTAAAAATTAACTCAGGTAGGAGAGCTATGAATCTCAAATGAAGCATTTAAATCAGGTTACTGAAAGGAGGAAGGAAAGAAATTAACATTTATTAAGTGTCAGTTATATGCAGACCTTGCTACATGCATTTCACAAAGATGTTATTTCATTAAATCTTTGCAACAATTCTTTGGGGGTAGATATTTGTAGCCCCATCATGAATAAGAAGAAAATGAGCTCAGAAAGCTATATAAGTTGTCCAAATCATATAGCCAAGGTGGATCCCTGATTCTAAAGCTCTTTTCACTGCACAGGGTTTATTTCCCAGGACACAGAAGCATATCCACCCTGAGGAATGACATATACCTCTTTTTAATTGCATCCTTCTTGCCTCCCAAAGAGCATATAGTGAAGTGATAGATGTGCATAAAATAAAGTAAGGTGTAAAACCCATTTCAGTTTTGCCTCAACAACTTTGGATGTTTGCTGGATGACCCCTATTTTAAAATAACTTAAAAAAAAAATCTAACAAAGTCCGAGGGAAATAATTGTTCCCTGTGGCCAACTATCATTTGAAAAATTTCAAAAGGCACATTTTGAGATTTTCCAAGTTCCATTACATTCAGAATAAAACAGTAGTTAGTAAAAAGAGAAAATACTGCCTCTTCCTCTAAAAAGAGATAACTGATATCAAAAACAATAGACTTTAGCACTTAACATAATGCCTTGCATACTTGAGGTATTGGGTAAATCTAGGATTTCAATAGAGAATACAGTGAAATGTCACTGAAGGGTTCAGAATCGACCAGTTATTGTCACTTGGGGTATTATAATTTCCAAAATAAAATCTTAAGACAGTTTCATAAATAGCACATAACTTCCAAGTTACAATATTGAGACTCTTATCCAGTACTTCAATTGCTGAAGAAGAGTTGGTTGTGATGGAAAACCAGCTACTTCTGTTCTTTTATAATAAATCAGAAGTGATTTTTAGAAGTCAAATTTTTTTGAAAGTATGTTTGATGAAGTGGTTTTAAAATATTATTTTTCTGCCGTAAACTTAACATATGATGAAATAAGTAATGCAACTATAAAGGAAGGGAGAAATAAAAGTCTTTGAAGAGATAAGAGCAATTGTTATTTGGGTAAATTTTCTTCCAAATTTTTTTTATTTGTGTGTGTAGGCATTAAATTTATATGGTTATATATTTTAAGCAAAATCAGTATCTGAATTAATCCTGCTGAAAACTCAGTAAAAAAATCGTATCAAGTACCCACATTTTGTTCTTCCCTTAAAAATATTGAAAGCATATTTCCATGTCATTTAAAATTCTTCTCCAAAAGAAAAGAAGAAAGCTCACTTTTAACAATTACTTGATATATTTCATTGCATGGATGGATATATATCTTAATTTGCCTTTCCCCTCTTAAGCAATGTTTAGGTGGTTTCCCATTTTCTAATGCTATAAATATTACCAAGGAGAGTATATTTTATATTATCTTAAAGGACACCAATTTATTGTCTCCTTAGAATAGAATCCTAGAAATGTGATTTTTTTCAATGAAGTTAAATATTTTAAAGACTCTCGAGAAGTAAAGCCAATTGTTTTCTAAACGGCTACATCAATTACACTACCATTGTGGTAGGATAATATTTGTCTCAATGTATTAATTGCAGCCCTGAGCATATTACTATTTTCATCTTTGTCAATTTGATTAGCAAAAATTATACTCTATTGTTACTTTAATTTGTATTTTTAAGAACAAGAAATTGAAATTTTTAATGTTATGAACATTGCTATCTTTTTACATTCATAAAATGACATATCATATACTTTGCCCACTCTCCTTTTGGTCTATTTGTGTTTTTCTTATTGCTTTTTATGTTCTTTAAACTTAACGGATATTATCATTGCCATCTATTGCTAATATTTTCCCAGTTTTAACTAAACACTTAATTTTATAGATGAATTTGCTTTACATGTGTTTTGCCAATATATGTAATCAAATCTATCAACCTTTTCCATTATGATTAATTTCATTGCATTTATCTGTGGTCATGAAATTTTAGTAGATTAATACTTTGAATAGAATTTTCTCATTCATGTGGACTTAATTTTTGTAAGTAACGATAACACATTTGATTCAAATAAACAAATTTCACAGCATAATTTGATGTATGTTGAGAAAAGTTAGTTAAACCAAAAATATTCCGCAACCATCGGATAAATGAAGTGCAACTAATTAGTTAGTGATGTGTACTTTAATATAGCCTTAGTTCTCAGGTGATATTAGGAGTATTTCAGGGCTATCTTTCAGTCTTGTTCCTTTCAGTTGCCTCTTGATTTTACCTTAGTATGACCCTCTTTTTAATGATTACTAATAGGTATTACTAATCATACTCCTTATGGTCATTTTTCATTTATAAAAATACAATAAATATAAAAATCATACTCCCTATGGTTTATACCTCCATATGAATTTAAAAATCATTTCATTAGTTTTCCCAAAATCCTGTTTTTATTTAATAAAATAAGAAGTTGTTAGCTAACTTTAGGGAAAAAAAAAAAGCTTTTACAATAGTTAGTGTTCTAAGTGTATAACGTTTTTAATTTATTCAATGTTTAAAAATTCAGTTCAGAAAAAGGATTTTCTTCTCTTCATATGTATCCTGAACATTTCTTGTTAAGAGTTATTGCAGGCATTTTATGCTCTTTTTCTTTTTGCTATTATGAACTGAATAATTTTCCCTCATTATAACTCACTGAGGTAATCACTGTTATATAGGGAGATTATTAATGTTTATGTCTTCATCTTGCATCCAACTTCTTAAACTTTGATCCTTTTAAGTTTACAGCAGAATTCTCTAATCTTAAGATGAATATAATTTTTATCCTCATTTTCAATATTAACTCCTATGCTTTGCATCCTCATCAGGACACAGAACTTCCAGGGCAACGTTAATACCAGAGGACAGTCACATTTCATCTTGCTCATGGTCTTAGTATGAATTTTTCTAGTTTTCTGTTAAGCATATTTGTAGGTTTATAAAGATAATTGTAAAGGATGTTCTTTATCATAAGAAAATTTCTATTTCTTGTTCTCTAAGATTTAAATAAATCAGGCTAAATTTATTGAATACTTCTTATGCAGCTCTTGAGATCACCTTTTGATTTTTCTTACTGCTCCTGATATTATGGCATATTTAATTAATAGATTTTTCAATATTAAATCATTGTAACATACATGGGATAAACAATCCTCAGTAGCTTCAATACTTGATGATCTTTTGCTCTGGAAGATCCAGAGGAAAGATTCACTTCTTCCATGAAAATTGAAAGGTGTATTCAGGACCTAATGTCTCTTCTGAGGATCCTTCTTTGTAATGTTTCCCCGCTATTTCTTGCCATTAAGATTTTTCATTTCTTCTCCGTTCTATTTTGGCAATTAATGCTTTCCTAGATAATCATCCCATTTCCATAAGATTTTTTGACACTAACATAGCATACTCATAACTAAACATTGTTATGCCTTCAGATTCTTTTGTTGTGTATTTTGATTGGATTTGTCAGGGCTTTTTTTGTTATTGTTACATTTTCCTGCAATGAATCAGCTCTTAGAACTATTTAATATACTTTAAGATATTGACTTTCTGTTCTACTTCCTTCCTCCTACTTTCCTTAGATTTGTTTTACTTATTTTCTGATTTTTTGTGTTGAATGTTTAATTCACGTATGCTCATTCTTACTATAAAGATGAAAACAGTGTGCTTTTAAGCGTGTCTCAAGAGGATTTAAATCTGTATGCCTAAATTTGTAAATGCAATTTTCTCATTTCCTCTATTTTCTAAATACATTGTGATTGTTTCATTTCCTACTTGACCAGCTAGTTAATTAGGAGCAAAATCTTTAATTTATATGAATTCAATTTGTCACTGATGTTATCTAAACTTTTGTAAGTTCTATAACTTTTTTCTTTCTACCAAACAATGTTGTAGTCTTAATTAAACTCTTACCAATCATATTATTATTTTTTATTGAAGTATAGTCGATTTACAATATTGCGTTAGTTTTAGGTGTACAGCAAAGTGCCAATCACATTATTCTAATTCTCTACATTATTTTCCTTTTTGCCTGTTCTATCAAAAATTGATCCAAGTGTGATGTATTTATTCACAAGAATTATTTATCTACCTGTTTTTTCTTCCTGTGTTTCCAACAGATTTTGTTCTGTTTCATTACCTAAGGGCTATTCACTGACATATCTTCAATTTGAATTGTACTTTTTATCAATATAAAAAGATCCTTGATGTCCCTTTGACATAGTTTTTCCTTTGAATTCAATTTTTCCTGAAATTAGTATTTTGTGCTATTTTATCTTTCCCTTATGGGTTTCTCATTGTTATTGTATTATTATTATCTTAACTTTTGTCATTTTGTGTTGGGGTGTTTTTGTAAGCAACAGTAATAATACATATTATCATCATATTTCCTCCCTCATATGGATTTTTTTCTTTTCATGCATCCTCAAGGAGGAGAGTTACTGAGAGGCAGTATCTACTAACTGAGAATGTATATGGATTTCCTTTCCTTTGGTGACATTCCATACTTTTGCCAAAATCTTCTATTAAAGTGCCCCATTAAAACCCAAGTTACTGCAACAGGCAGATTGCTGAGCTGAAGTGAGAATGTTATCTATACCATTTTCTAGTTCAACACTCTGATCAGAGAGAGTGACTATAATTTGCAGTCTCAAGCGTACTTGACTCCCAGGTGCTCCCCAGAACTCACATTCATCTGTAATGCTTTCCTTCTGGGAACTACACTTCTGGATGCCGTGTCCCCTGACTGTGCTGTGCTCGCATTACTTCCTGTCTTGGGGTTTGTGGAAGTTCCACTCCCGGATGCAGTTTAGAGGAACTTGGCATATTGATTAGAGGGGTATAGGGGAGGACTTTTCCTCCCCAAAACAGTAGCTGTGGATTAGATCAACAGCAAATCTGTCTAGAACTGACCTTGATTTCTACGGTGGGGGCACATCCTGACCATTTCCTATTCACCCCATTGGGGAGGGAGGGATCCTCCTCCCTAAATAACATACGATGGCTGAAAACATGGGCAGATGAGACTGACAGCAACTCATTCATCACCTGTGCTCACAGCCAGGGTACTAGAGCATGCCAAGCCTGGCCCTTTAGGGTTGCGCTCAGGAAGACAGCCAACAAGTAGGGTCTATGGGGGGCAGGCTTTGTAGCAACAAAACAGTGAGGTGATCTCTGGTTCCTGCCTGAGGATGTGATTGCTGGTCTGAATAATGCTGAAGGCTGGTAGGGAAGTGATATATATTAGGTTGAGGACCGGGCAGAGTGCAGCTGGTCTGGTTTAATAGGGAACTAGCCCGGAGGGGACAATATCCCCCTGGGTGGGGAACATATCTGACACAGGAAGCAGGGAAATGTGTGGTCCAGCTTTTGGGGCCCCATGACACTCAAGACATAAAGGCAGTACATGAAATGTTAGGCCTTATAATACAGGACATAAGATGGGACAGGGATAAAGTACAAGGGTGAGTCAAAAATTATCCGCACTCTGGCTGTAGAATTTACTTTAATTAACTTTTAGAAAAGACAAATACATCATATTTGACATAATCTCCTTGCTTTTCAATACACTTTTTCTGTCTTTCAACAGGCTTTCGTATTCCCTCATTAAAAAAAATATTGTAGGCTGGGCTGCGAGCCACGAATGCACCACTGTCTTCACTTCTTCATCAGAATTGAATCCAGCTCCTTCTTGATGGCTAACACTTGTACAACCTTCCTTGAACTTCTCTATCCATTCATACATACTTCTTCATGACAAAACACTTTCTCCATACTGCCCACAAAGTCCTCAATAAGTAACGGCATCAGGTACACCCTCAAACCACAAAAAACAAATCACTACACACTGCTCTTCTCGTGCAAATCACAAGTGGGGCATCCATTTTTGTTTGCACCACAGTTACAAATGAACTGATGTAGCACGTTCACACCTGCACAGCAGTGACTGGGAAGACAGTAACCTTGAACAGAAAGCGCTGATAAGACAGTGCAACCAATAGAAGTTTTAATAATAACCAGAGTGCGGATAATTTTTGACTTACTCGCGTATATTCCTCTTTCACATCAGCAGCTTTGTGCTGTTTACAGCCTCATAGCACGTGTGGGTCACCGTATATATTTCTCAATCCCGTTCTAAACACCTTAAATTTAGTGCAAATTACTCCAGGAGTCTCACGATAGGTTGTGTCTTACGATAGATTGAATATCAATCCCAGGATTTAGGTGGAAATGCCGTCTTAGGTATTTTAGACGGTATTTGGGGTAAGCTATCTCAAAGACTGCTGTCCATATATTTTTAAACTGTTGAGAAGACTTTAAGAAAAAACCATAAATTAGTAGTTCCTTTAGCACCAATAGAAGACTGTAGTCGTGCAGTTGTAAGAGTGAGAAATGAGGATTCTACTGAGCGATGCTTCCCTTTACCTCTCTATGCCTTCACCCTTTCGTCAATAAAATACCAGAGTTAGTTTAGATAAGTCTACAGTCCTTGAAAGTCTAAAATGACCATCATAATTTAAGATAAATAGAAACATTTTATTTAGCATCTATAAAGTCTAATACTCGACAGTAATTACAGGCATACCTTGGAGGCACTGCAGGCTCATAAAGCAGATAAAACAGTAACGCAAGTCACATGAATTTTTTTGGTTTCCCAGTACATATAAAAGTTATGTTTACACTATACTGTAGCCTACTAAGTGTGCAATAGCATTATGTCTAAAAAAACAATATACATGCCGTAATTTAAAAAGAATTCTGCTGGGAAAATGGCACTGACAGACTTGTTTGCCCAGAGTTGCCACAAACCTTCAGTTTGTTAAACATGAAATATCTGTGAAGTGCAATGAAATGAGGTGTGCGTGTACCTGTTTGCGCATCTCCCTTACTAATCCATGAGCTCCTTTTCTTAAGCAACTTGGGACACCCACTTCCTGGCACATGGAAATTTCTTAACAAATGATTTTCAAATGAACAAATAAATCTAGCTGAGCAAGAGATATTTGAAGGAACTGTGAACAATGCCAAACATTTTGTGAGTGTTCTATTACCTCAGCAGCCTAACTCTCATTACTAACTATCTGGTTATGCTATTAAAGTACATAACTAAGGCTCACTGTCAGCATTAACAAATAGCACTTTGTCATCCTCCAGACTCTTTACGTGGCTATTTTTTCTCACGTTGGTAACCTTCCTGTCCACCCTAGCTAAGATCTAGAGAAGTCTAGTTAGTCCCATTCGAGACTTAAAGTCTTCACTTTGTCTCCTTTTGCAAGGATGCTCCTGATTTCAATCAGCTCCTAGAGATGTCAGGTGAAAAATGGCACAAATGTGAATTACGACAATAAAAGTTTATAAGCTCCTAAAATAAAGTTATAGTACCTAAGAGCTGAGTCAACTGACAATGTTAAATGGAACATTTTACAACCAGTCCTGGGATAATGATAAAAAAAAAAAAATGGCACACAGAACATGAAGAAATATCTGACAGAAAATGGGCCCAAGTTCAAGCTCAGGCTACATGATTTTGTATGAGTCTCTCTAACGCAGGGAGAGGTGCTAGCCTAATGCTGGTGGGGTGCCTCCTGTGTGCCCAACCCTCGATATCTATTCTCTCCTTTACTTCCCATAACAGCTCAGTGAGAGAGGTACTGCTGTCATTTTAGAGAGGAGAAACCAAGGCGGAAGTGGTCCAGTTGGGCAAATGCCCAGCAACAAAACTATTAAATAATAGAGACTTCAAAAGCCTCTCTGATTCCAAAGCCCATGCTATTTCTATTGGGTATATCTTTTCAAACCCAATGCATAGACGCATAATCTCTCTATATATATAAAACAAATTTAAGCTTCATGAAGAATCTCTCTCTCCAACTTGATGCTAGTGCTTTTTCCATGTTATCAATTCAGGTGATGGTCCTCTTTACCCGGAAGCTCACCATGTAAATTAGCTACACAGTCAATGTTAAATTACAGCTAAAGAAGGCCAAAATATGAAGCTGGAATGAGATCAGCATTGGGAAGAAAGCTGAACACTAAAAATTATATTTAAGAAAGAATACTACTGTATAAAAAATACATAACTAATAAGGACATATTTTGCATCGCACAGGGAACTCTACTCAATACTCTGTAATGGCCTATGTGGGAAAAAATCTATAAAAGAGCAGATATATGTATATGTATATGATTCACTTTGTTGTACACCTGAACCTCACACAACACTGTAAATCAACTAGACTCCAATAACAATTTTTAAAAAAAGAAATAAAGAAAGAATAGAGGAGTATTATCAGGAGTTTGACTAGGTGATATGGTACTCTTTCATTTTATTTTTAAAATAATTCCGCTCACAAAATCTCTTGTGTTACTCGTAAATTTCCGCTGCCTTTCTCTAACTTTCTAGTACGACATCCTCCTGTCACCCCACATGCACGCAATACCGAGTCACAGTGCTTCTCGTGCGTGCCCACCCCGGGCATCACCAATGACAGAGACACAAGCTCACCGGCATGCCCCGGGGGATCTAGTGCCGTCTCCCGATAGGCTGGTATTTGCTGTAATTGCAGAATTTCTTAGAAATATTATGTTTTACCTTTAAAGATCTTACAAAATTTATATTCTTCTCCCTCATCTGACTTTGTTATAGAATAAAGATGGTCTTTTCAATTACTTATTATGGACTAAAATTCATGCTCCAGGAAGAATTAATGTCATGTTAATTCTGAGGCTTTGCATACTCTGTGCAAACGCCTCTTACTCTAGCCAGAGAAACATGGTGATAAAATGGTATAATCACGTGACATGCAAAGTGCTGATGTGAAATGAAAAGGACAGAAATATGATTGGGATATTCATTCAAGAAAAATAAGGAAACGGGACTGTTTGAATAGGCTTAGCAGGATGACTTAGTTCTTCCTAAAAATGTGTGATGCTAATTTTCACCTTACCTTGACCTCCGCCCTGAATCCTCCATTCAAGTACAATCAAACATTTAGTTTCTGTACACACACACACACACACACACACACATACACATACACATGCACATATTAAGAGGGTTACACAATACCCAATAGACAGACATAGAGGGAAACATTCAGTGAAACTTCTCCTAAATATCAGATAAAGGCAGCATGTCAATAGAGCAATAAAACCATAAATTTCTATTGTAATGGAATACAAATTAATAAAATGGGGGAGTAGAACTTACAAAATAGCTTTAAACTCAATACCAGATTTCATTATAGGTCCTAGACTATAATGGACACAAGCTAATTTTCATGGTTGATCCATAATGATAGTCATTGGGAAGTTAAATGACAGAAGAGAAGCAGCTTTAAATGGGAAATGGCACAATTATTCACAGCTGTCATGCTTATGCACTTGCTGACTAGCAACCTTGAACAGAGCATTTAATTCAAATCCCATTTAAAAGTATACACTGTCAAGGGAGAGGCCAAGAACCCTATTCTAGTTCAGGAAGCAACCCCTAACCCATGTGCGAAAGATGACACTGAAGATCAAGTCTGTTGGAACGTAGACAGATTGCTCACAACCCCAATGCAGGAGCTGCCCCTGTAAAAAAGAAAGAAAATGCCAAAAACCTTGGCATCTGACTGTTCAAAGATGATCCATTCCTGTTCTCATAATGCATAACATTTAGGGGAAATATTCTGCCCATTCAGAACTGTAAGCGAATTTAAGTTCTCTCTCTGAAGATAGATTTTGCCTTTTAAACAATCTTTTAAACTTCTGTAATGCTATATATGTGTGATATATTTGTTAATACTGATTCCACGGCTGTTTTTAAAGTATTGCATAAAAATAAGTGCTGCGTGTGTAATATATATAATACATCATATTTCATGTAATAAATTCAATAATAATTTCTCCAAACCGACTGAAGAAAAATTGAGTATGTGTGTAACACACAGAGATAATATGGGTAGAGGCAGAGAGATGTAGATATGAAAAAAGAGTTCTAGCAAAGATCCAAAGCAAAAGTCACAATTTAGGAGCAAAGTAAAAGAAATTCGCTTGAATCCTAATTAGTTTCATAGATACTGAGTTTCACATCAAAAAGAAGTGAGTACTCCTTACTTAGGGGTATTAAATAGAAAGAATTACTCATCAAATTAAAGGAAAATCTTCACATCAACCAGGGTCTGCAAGTATTTGACCAATGTGGTCTGTGATATTATAATAAGGTAACACTGGATTTATCTTATCTAAGTTATCAAAAGAAAGTAGCACTGGGCATCTACATATATTATCTCACTAACCTTACAGTTAGCACATGCAACCAGCTATCTGGTGATGGCAAATATTTTTCATACATTCAATGTATATTTACCAAACATTCCCTTTGGGGGGGTGCCAAGCACTGTTCTAGATATTAGACATATAAGGATGAATAAGACAAATGTGTTTTCTTCAAAGTAATAGCATAATCAGGGTTACTTTTATAACCCAGTTCTTCTGATACCTATACTGTATTATGCAAATCAAGATTTTTGACCTTCAAAATATTTGGCATGCTTTGCTTATTATTTTACTGTTAATTACAGAATTAAATGAATTCTAACTATGAGTTTCAGATGTGCTTTCTTGCTTTGTAGATATTATTCAAGCGAATAAAGCTCTATGAATTGTGGAATGATAAAATATTCACAGAAACTTACAACTCCGCAGTTGAATAATAATTACATTTGTTCCAAACAGGCAATTGGTTTCCAAACACATTAAACAAAGGCAATTTAGAAAGCTTCTTCTTCTTCTTGGCATCATTAACGTTGTTGAACATCCTGGGATTCTGGAGTGTTTCACAAAGGTAAGTAAGTGTGTGGTAAGATGAACAGTTTCTGAGTCCATGAAATATTGATCTGGGAGCCATCGCCGAGCCAATGGGAATCCTGTATTCCATGACTGGACAAATTAGCATATTAGAGGAATTTAACAGATATTCAGAGCAAGAAATTTCCATTTAGACTTCACTTTTTCTGTCGATCCTTATAATAAAATAGTTCTTTGCTCAATTCTAAAACAAGACTTTTATTCCTCACCATATAATACCATTTTAGAATTAGAAATAACCATATCGATAATAAGAATGAATGAGTCATTATCATTAAAAGCAAATATCATTAAACAAATAGCTAGAAATCTAATGATGCTTAAGATTTGGATTCCATTCAGGCCTTTAAATCAGCAATGACCATTTCAAGGTCAATAACAAACTGTGCAAAATCATTTAGCCAGTCACCTGAGACCATTCAGTGGCTTAAAATGTATCATCTACCATCCATCCATTGCCAGCCCGTGTCCCTCTCACTGACGTATTCTTGGATGGCTGTGTGCTTTTGAGCAAATTGTTTAACCTCTCTGAGCCTCTGTTTTCACACATGTAAAATAAAGACAATAATTCCAACTTTTTGTGGGCTTTTTAGGGAGATGAATTTTGATAAAGGACCAAAGCACAATATTGGCCACATAGCAGGAACTAAACATATCTTTATTTTCCTCACTTCTTTCCATTCATTTATCTATTTAGTCATTTAGTATCTCATCTATCGCCACTTACTCCTTGCCTGAATCATTCTTTTATTCATCTAATAAATCTCTTTGGGAACATCAGTTATGTGATGTAGTAAATTAGAAGGATGTAAAGTCAGTGTCAGTCAATGCCCCTGTTCTCATGGAGCTTATGGTCCAATATAAGAGAGGCACTTACAACCCATGCAAGACACAACTAATGACAAAATCAAAAGTTTTAATGGCTCCCTGAATTTTAAAATTTCTTACCATACAAAGTGTGTGTTATCGAAATGATGCTCCAGGGATGCATAATTTCCCTAAAATGCCTGTCTCGTTCTTAGATTGAAAACCACATTAGAAAGTCAGATTCTTGCAGAAGGATTCAACAAGAATGTCCCCAGCTTTGCAGCAACAAGAGTTGGCAGCAAAAACTGAAATGGAAAACAAGGCCTCTCTCTCCCCTCTGTCCGTTGCCTCCACACACGCAAATGGTTCCCATCTGCTAATTCTCACAAACTCGCGCCGTTTCTCAGTTTCACTTACTCTTCCACTGTAAGAGCTGACCCTGCCTTTCACGAAGTAGTTTAAAAGGCAGTCTCCAGAGGCAGCCCAGTTGAATCCAGTCCCATAACTTAGCTGCACAAACTTCAGCGAGCTGTTTAACCTTGCTAAGCGTCCATTTTCTTCTCTGTAAAAAGGAAACAATAAGAATGGTAACGGTGCCATAAGGTTGTGCTGAGAGGGAGCAAATGGCCAAAAGGTTAGCAATAATAATAATAATGGCATCATATGTTGCCTGATGATCCCTTCTTCCTCCTTGTTTATTCCTCACCTAGACTCCTGCTGAGATATGGCCAAGATGACCATGGCTGTGGGCTGAATAGAGGTGGGACTAGCACTGGAACCAAAAATCTATTAGCTCAGGGACAGACTCACTCATTTATTCATTCATCCATGCATTCAACCGACATGTTAATCACTGTTCCAAGCACTAGAAATATCAGATCAAAGGGGAAAAACACACTGGTCTACATGGAGCTAGCATCTAGTACTCAAAACATTTGTGTGATTCTTTTTCTGTGATTGTCAAGCAAGTGAGCTACTATAAAGTGAGAGATGGTGGAGTTGGGGTTCAGAAAAGGAGGCAAGAATAAAAAATACAAAGGACCAGAGATTGGAGGAACCAAAGACGAAAGGAACCAAGGACTAATGTAGGATTTATTCAGAAATAAATCGGATTCTTACCACATCTTCTCTAACTCCTATATACTTTCTTTTCTCCTGCATACTTTTGGAGGGAAGGAAAAAAAGAGGATGAAACAAAGCAGGAAGGAAAGAAATTAATTTTCCACGTGTCGAGCATTTCTGTCTTAATTAGGAGTTTTGTCCACCTCCCTGTTACCGTTCCACTTTATACGTAAGAGAACTAAGGTGAAAATTTAGCTAAGTAAATTGACGAAATTCACACAACTAGGACAAACCCAACTTTGTCTCCAAAGCCCGTACACTTTCTCCTAGACTGTGCTGCTTCTAAGTGCCACAGAGGAGTCCTCTTCCTGCTCTCTGATGGCCCCTTTACTTTTGTGGGGAACAAAACCAGTCCCTTCGGTCCAAGTAACTATACCCACCACCACCCGTTGATGAGCCGCCACAAAAAAAGAATGTGTCATGTTTCAGAAGAAAAGAGAATCTGGAAATTTTGCCTGCAGAGATTAAGAAGCTAGAACCAACTTCATTAGCTCAAAGGCACATGCGTATCTATTGCCTTGCGTATCTGTTTCCCCTTGGGATCCGAGGGGCCAAACCAAAAGGGTTAACCGAGAAACTATATGGAACCTAAGGTATTAGATCAGTGTTTGCAGTGAGAAGTGCATGATGCCAGCTTATTTCTATACGGATTGTTTTTGCCACACACTAATGAACAATAAGGATGAAAAAAAACAGGAGAAAACACAGACATCCCAGGGACAGTATTATTGAAACATATTATCTATGAGTTAGGTGGTGTTTGATCTTAATACATTTACAATCACAATCCAATTTCTACCAAACGCAAAGGTATATCTGTTCAGAGCCAGATACTGGTGACAAATCTATCAAGAATAGGACAGTTCCAAGTTATTCTTGTCCCCAAGATCTTGAATTAATGATGAAACAGCAGCCTCACTAATACACAGGTGGGATTAGGTTTGTGTTAGCACCTGAGTGCACCCCACCATCAAGTTGGTATCAGTGTGCTACAATTCTGGGGTAAGTCCTACAACCAAACTAATATTGGGCTATCACTTAACTGAGAATAGTTAGGAATATTCCATAAATGTCAGGTCAGAAATACCTTCCATTTCTACAAAAAAAAAAAGAAAGAAAAGAAAAGAAAGCAAACAGTTCCCGCCTCTGTCCGCATTAGAGTCCTCCCCAATCAAATCTGAAATAGGGCAATGGTGACATGACACACCTGAGGCGCTCCAGGCTGGGGGTGAAGGCAGTAGGTGGATGATTAAATGTCTTTCCTTGCTGAAAAGTTTTATACAAACATCTCTATCGTCCTTACTATAAGTATGTATCCTACATCAGATGCTAAAATAAAAGGATATTACAGATGTTTATGGGGGTAAAGAGCAGAAGGATATTTGTTATTGTAACTGGACGCCACTGCCCCTCCAATGTTGGAAAACACATCGTATAAAGTTGATATCATTGTGCTTATTTTGTTAATGATACCAGTCATCTTTTGTGCATAACCTGTAACAATTATTGAGAGACACATAAATCAGAGAAGAATGACCAGTTATTCAAGCATATCCCTTTCTTACAGTTATTTTTAGCAATATATTGAGAAGGAAAAGAAGGTAAAATTAGCATTGGAAACCTTCACACACACACACAAAAAAGTCTGACTTATGTGGATTTGATAAAATTGAACTTATGACCATTAATCATTTGTTCATTCAATCAATATTTATTGGACATTTGTTATGTACCAGGCACTGGTCAAGGCATTAGGCAAACAGCAATGAATAAAGCAGCCTGAAATTGCTCTCCTCCTGGAGCTTCTTCAAAAATGTTTCAGAAATAATTTGTCTTTGGAGGCAACATGCTGTAGAGGGAAAAGGCCAGCACTCAGAATAAGAGAGTTCTGCCTTCAAACCCAGGCTCTGCCAACTGTTACTCATATGAACCCTAAGCAAGTTACTTAACCTCCTAGACTTCAGTCTTCCTGTCTGTGAAATGGGAATGGTTCCATCCTTCCAGGGTTGTAGTGAAAATTCAGTAAGTTAGAATGAGTACTGAGCCCTAACTTGCTGCCTGGCACTTAGAAGATGGGAAATCCAGATTTTTCTTGGGTCAAGGATAGAGGGCACACATTTTAGAAGTATATTCATGGATTTCTTCTTCGACAGTGGTGTTTTCCACACAGTCTCAGCACCAAATTTACAAAGCCCCAATGCATCTGATAAATCTTTCGAGTCTGGCTGCCATGAAATCTATAAAGTTGATAATTCTAGACCTTCCAGTTTCTCTCACTGTCAGACTCAGAGCAGGTTGTAAAAGAGCGCCATCTAAAGGTCCTTGGGAGACACCATAATGTGTCCTAAAACTCCTTTTGTCGTTTTATAAAGACTGTTCTGGTGAGCAGTGCTCTTAAATAATCATCACTGTTGTGCCGGTATCTATGGGCCTATAATAAAAGGGAGACAAGCACTGGGGGGAAAGCGAATGATTTATCAAGTCATCTACATCTGGTCCTAAAAAAAGCTTTCTTTCTTTCTTTTTTAGATATTGTAATCTAAATCATTTTAATGCCCAGAACATCAGTGGAAGTAATCTTGAAGAAACACTTCCCCTCCATGAAAAGTCTCTGACATTTTATGGCACTACACAGGAATTTTCTTCGAGTATTGATCTCTGGGAAACGGCCCTATGAAACTCTGTTTGACTCAACCTGTCTTATGGGCAGAGTATTATTCACTGTTTTCTTCAGCTAGACACTATGCGTTTTAGTTTAAGAGCTAATATGTATGAGAGTGGCCTTATGAATATTATCTGTATACTTTACTTGCAAAGACTAATTATGACTCCTCTGGTAAACTATTACGCTTTTGCATTAACATGTTATGCATTTAAATTCATAGAGTAATTTCAAAGTCTAAGTAATTACTCTGACAACAAAAATTAACGTTTCCTATACATCACAATATTTTATAATTTTTCACAATTGTTCGGCCATTAAAAGCCGACAGTTTTTAGTTTTCACGTGTCCTGAAATTCAAAATAACCGTATGTTAACATTCTTTCTTTCGATGCATTTATTGAGCACTTATTACATGCCAGGCATAGTGATCATATACTATGTCAGAGGAAATAATAAACCTACACACAATTGTACTATACTTCCTCTTGCTATTACGCTGTTATGAATTAAAGAAATTTTCCCTGAATCAAAAAGCAGCATTACTAAAATAAAGGGGCTTAACAAAAAGAGAATATTCACGTACTGAAGAATTTGTAAAATAAATGTAAAGGATGGAATTATTGCGATTAGAGGAAAGAAGAAAATTAAGGAGGGTTAAATGAGTATTGGGGGGAGGGCAAGTGATCAAATCAAGCAGAGATGCTTAAAGAGATTCCCTAACCCAAAGGACATCTTTTAGCCTCCACTGCTACTGGTTCAGACGCACTCAGAAAATTGCCTTCCCAAAGAGATTTTTCCCATGTAAGCAAAGAAATGTGAAAAAACTAATTTAAACAAACAAACAAAAAAGTCAAATACAACGAGCATCCCAAATCTTTGTAGCGGTGCTTGCCAAAGTTTCGTTGAGGACCCCCTGCTTCAGGCACATCTTTCTGGCCCCCACCAGAGACTGCTTTAACCCAAACCTTTTTCCAGGAAATGGCAGTTCTAACAAACCTACCCAAATCATTCTTACACTCCCTGAGATTTGAGCACCGCTGCTTTCCGGGACAGTTCACGCTGGATAAGAGAGGTGCGTTTATCAGTTGATTGCAAATGATTCTGCAATTAAGCACCTCCCTTGTGTATACCTAAAATATTTTAGATCTGTAGAATAAAAGATTTATACATCTTGATTAGGTGTGATATGCATTTTTAATTGCCAAAGAACAGCTGTAAAGCACCAGGTGTTTCTCTTACTCAAACTATTTTTTGTTTGTTTGTTCTGAGGACAAACTCTTACATACAAAAATTCTTGCCCTGTAACTTTTTCGAATCCTTCTTTTTTTAGCAATTGTTCTCTGACAAAACAGTGAGTCTGATCCCTGATCTTTCTTTGCTGAAAAAGGTTAAATGCCAAGTTTGTGATTTGGATTTAATGAACACCCCAAAGATCAAGAAGCCTTAAATACCTCATCTCAGTACAAGTCAGAAGCTCTAACAGTCCCTCTCACCGTTGGAAAAAGGGTTTTCCTTATTTTGTTGTTTCTTCCCCGCAAATTTGCCTTTCTCTCCTTAATTTCTACATCATAATAGGAAAAGGGGCTCATTATGCTTTCACTCATCCTTAGAGATGAAAAGAGAGCTACAGAATTATAAAGACGACCCTAAGCAAACACCAAAAGAGCTCAGAATTCTCACACGGGGGCTGACACTCGTGATTAGCTAAATTGCAGGAACTGCACATGCTTCCATTGGAAACAGGATTCATTCACGCACTAGTTTCTTGTCTAGTGCTTAGCAACATTATCACTGAGCACCTGGAATAGTTTAGGCATTAAGTGTAATTGGTTTTGCTTTACATAAATCTGTAGCTTTGTAAATAAGCGGAGCATTTCAGCTTCGCTATAACACCAATTAACTTAAAGGGATGCGTTGTTTGCAGAAGCCTGCTGGGTTCTGTACTGCATTTCCCTAGTAATATGCTCAGTGGCGGGCAAAGTTCTGTGTCCCTGCAGTGTTCCATCGACTCCCAGTCACTTGGTGCCAGGGGTCTGTACCCAGACACTCATTTGCTCCATTTTGCAGTTGTAAAAGATTGGGAAAATGACGTCTTCCCTAAGAAGAACCTTCTGTGCTCTATTTCTGTCCACTATTGAGACCTGAAAGGCGAGGTACTTGAAAATGTTTTCTGTGACCTGCAGAACACAGATCTGACCCCAGCTGATTCTGTCCACATCTGACCGCCACATCTCTTTCCTCTTTCTTTCTTTCTTGTAACACTTCAATCCAATGCACCCAAAAGTCACTGCATGAGCCTGTATACAAAATTAAGAAAACCATTTTCTTGTTATGTAAATTTGCTAGTGAAAAATATTTCCATCAAAGTGACTTTTTTTAAACAACACTCAGAAATCTGCTCCTGGGAGTTGGTAAATTTTTTCAAGCTTCTGGGATATTTCTCCTCTTTCTCTCTTTACTCAGCTTAATCCCTTCTCTGTCACATCCCCTTCAGGTAATCTTGATATATAGCATTCATTCCACTCTGGCCAACCTTTAATTCTCTTAGTTTCTGAAAGTGTTTTATTGACTATCAGAGTAACAGTATCAATAAAAAACAGCTCATGATGCCGAACGTTTCCTATTGATAGTATGTGATTTACAAATTGAAAGAGGGAGAATCCCCCTTCTGAAAACTGTCAGGATCCCCTGTTGGATGACAAAAGAGCTTCAGCATTAGGACCCTGAACCAGTTCAGTGGTGGGCATAGCCCATTGCCACTGCTAGAGAAGCTGACATACAAGTACTGGTCACGGGCTTATGGGGAAGGTTCTTAAATGAAATCAACAGCCAAGTGATGACAGCACACAGGTACTGCTAACATTCAGGTCTGCTTATAGAGAACAGGGAAATTAAAGGAACTGCTCATAATAACAACTCATGTCTGTGTCCCCCTTTACAGTTTACAAGTTGCTGTCACATGTATCGTCACATTTGGTTGGTGCCACCGTGGGGAGTGACACATTTTGGCATGCCCATTTTGTACATGAGACATAGCAGCTCTGAGGCATAAAGTGAGTTATCAAGAGTCACAGAGATAGTGGATGTCACAGGACTAGAACCTTGGTCTCTCTGTCTCTAAAGTGCCAGCCCCTTCTACAAATGACACCCATAATGTCACCAACACTGGATCATCGCCAGCCACTTGGGCAAAACACTCTCTACATAATCCAAAAACAAGAATTGAAAGGAAAGAACATGTTGGGGTTAGAGACCCTGACAAAATGTTTACTCAAAAGAGCGTCTTCCTAGTATCTCTTCTCCCACACTCAGCTTCCTCTGTGGAGGCAGGCACTGTCCTCATGTGGACCTTAGACTGTCAGAAGCACCCCACTGAAAAGACCCACCCAGACTGACTACACTGGGGTCGGGAAAGAGGGTCTTGGGCTCAAAAACATCCTTTCCTTCCCCTTTCAACAAAATGCCCTCAGATATGCTATAGTCAATTCCAAACTGCCTTAGGAGAGCATAGGTTAAGAAAAACAAATTTACTCCCCCCCAAAAATATTATTAATAATTGTGAAGACTCCTGTAATACTTGCTAAGTAAAAGACACCTTTCTAAGTGGTTTTTTTTTTGAATATTAACTCATTTAATCATCACAACAACTCTATAAGTACAATCGTAAACCCCATTTTACAGATACAAAACTTGAAGCACAGAGGAGTTAATAGCTTTCCAGGGACTTTCCTGGCGGTCCAGTGGTTAAGACTCTGCGCTTCCAGTGCAGGGGGCGCAGGTTTGAACCCTGGTCGGGGAACTAAGATCCCACATGCCAAGTGGGGCTGCCAAAAAATTTTAAAAATTAAAAATAGAAAGATAACTTTCCAAAGGTTATACATGCAGCATGGACAGAGTAAAAATTTGGAACTAGGGAGCCTGATTACAAATTCCTTGGCTAGGCCCCTCTGTATAACTGCCTCTCAGTAGAGCTGTTGTCTACAATAGATTTTTACATATTTCCAGGAAGATTCCAGGGAAGACAATGCCTTAGCCCAAGGGATTACATTCTCTCTGTCCCAACACAAAAGAACATGATTTCTTCCATCAGTCATTCCTGGGTGGAAACCACAGCGACTCTTGACACCCCTAGGTAGTGCCCCCCCTTCCCTTATTGTGAATAAGGCATGACCCTAAAGGCAGAGTTTCATGCTCTGTAGCAGTAAGTGGGTACTTCTACCTAAGAACTGTTGTAGGGGTCCTTTTGAAGTGGTCCTTAAATCATAATGTAAGCTCTCTGTTCATCAAATGACAGTCATCATTAGATCAAGATGAAACCTTAGGTCGCCTAGTCTCTCCATTTCCTTTGCCTCTCCAACAGACATTCCTGGGATTCCTCCAGCCCTGTTCTCCAGCAAGTTTAGTAAAAGTGTCAGAGATAATAGAAGATGGTGATGACAAGACCCAGTCTCTCTGTCTCTCTCTGCATCTCCCTGTCTCTCTCTCTTTCTCTCTCTCTTGCACTCTCTCTCTCTGGCTTTGTCCTACTAAGCCGTCTACAGTAGAATGGATGCTATTTGACAGCCAAGATCCTTTCCCCCAGTGATACATTGTCACTAGTCTACTCAGAGTCCTTACTAATTATTAAATAATAATAGCACCCAAACCTTAATCTGTCATCGATCTTAGGTTTGAATCCATTTACTGGCTGGGAATCGGGTTGTTGCTTCAGTCTCCTCAACCATAAGTGGCCGAATCTCATAGAAATACAGTAATGAGTCAATAGCCTATGACAAGTGTCTATTACCATGGTAGCGGCAAGTCAGGAGTACATTTAATGACATTTATGCAAAGAGCAAGGCAACACTGCAACCAGGGATAAAGGAAGGAGAAAAATGGAATCAACAGGAGGCAGAAATTTGGCAGAAATCGGGGGGAAGTCACCATAACATTGAAGAAACTACCTAGAAAGCACACATGTCGTCATCACAGACAGTTTTCATTTTCTCAAAGCAGTCTCTGGAAGCAAAACGAGAAAGAGAGTCGAGAGAATATGCTGAATTTTAAAATAAGAGAAAGAGCGCTCTGTCAGAAATGCCGGAGAGGAAGTGTGACTCTCAGAAGCCAGAGCAGCGAGAGGCCATCTGGAAATACTGATCTCCCATTTGGGCATGATACACTGCACAGAGTAGGTGCTTTGATCTGCATGAATTGACTAGGACCCCCTAGAGCAGACCCTATGCTTCTTACCACATTCCCACACCCCTATTACACGAGTGAGACCCTCCTGACAGGCTTCTACGGTGTCTCCAGAAATGCAGACTTCTGTCTTTGTGCAGCTTGTACAGTTCTGTCTTATTTCTTTGCAGCCAACCATGGCTGAAACACAGGAACAAACAAGATGGAGAAGTGTGGCGGTGAATGAACCGTTTTACTGCAATTAGAAGTTCACGGAGAATAAATTATCCTCTAGTTCAAGCTGTCCGGTAGTAATTCTCATTAATAATAACACTTCGACAACAGTCTGCCTCCCACAACGACAGTGAGTGCTAGAAACTTTATCATTACTCTCGAAGCAGGAGTCACATCCCAGACGGCCAGCCCAGATCACCATATGCAGCTCACAGAGAAGGCTTAAATTACCAGGAAGCTTGAATGCGTAACTGTCCATGAAGTTCACTGGCTAGATGAGCAGGTGGAAAACATCCAAGAGCTTCTCTCCTTCCAGCTTTCTCTGCTAATCCATGCTACATCGTAAATGATTTTTCACATTAATGAGTTAGTCTAGCTAAAAGGATACTTCCCTGTCTTCTTGCCTCTTTGGAGATATCTCTTTTACTACAGGATCTCTGTTTCCTACATGTTTCCGCAAGGTTATAGAGAATATGTGGTCCATGAAGACAGGGATTCTTGTGGAGATCTATATCTCCACATACATGTACATATACATATACATATTACATATACACATAGTTGCATACAAGTACAAAAGGCGATTTCAGCCAGTAGCTGCTGATACTGTGCTTCTCTGCATAGGTTTCTCCATGTCTTTCTACCTGGGCTACTTTGGGCTTCTTTGAAGCTCAGCGGTTGGCCCCCCAGGGCAATTATCTCCCAAAAGAAATAAAGCCAGGCAGAAAAAATATTGTCTTTTGTGACCTAGCCAGGGCTACACAGCATCACTTCTACTGCATTCTATTTGTCGAGGCAGTCACAGAGTCCTGTCTAGATTTGAAGAGGAGAAACCGGCTCCATCTCTCCATAAGAAGTGGCAAGATTCTAGAAAATTCACCTGGGACTCCATATGTTGCTGTGGACATTTTTAGTTTAAAGAGGAACATATATCTGTTAGACAAACAAAGGGCCAAGGCAGGAGCATTCCAGGTAATGTTAGGAAGGTGCTTAAGCAACACTGCAAAGTGTGAAACAGCACAGCTTATTCTGCAAACTGCAAGTCGTTGGACTTCTGACAGGAGCAGTTGTTTGACTGAAGCACAAGATTCAAGGGCAGAATAATATGACAGATTTGTGTTTTAAAAAGAACACACAGTCAAAAAATGTAGAGGATACATTGGTAGGGGTTAGACAGAAGTTAGCTCAGGACAGTGACTGTGTAAGTGAATATTGGTAAGACACAATGAGGTCTGAGCTTAGGGTAGCAGGATGGGGATGGGAAGGGAAAGATCACAGGAGATTCAAAGGAAGAATACTAGGAGGAAACCTTTTATTGGATTTCCACTGGGCATTTAATTATCTCGTGTAACTCTCACAGTAACTCTATGATCTGGGAATTATTACTGTCTTCGTTTTATAGGTAAGGAAACTAAAACAGAGAGAAGCCAAGCTTCCTGCCCATTTTCCCCACAATTAGAACCAGGATTCTTAGAGTCCAACATGGAGGCCCACACATTTAATCACTAAGCTGTACTGAGTGGACATGGTGGAGACAAAGGAAGAAGTGTCCAAGATCATCACCGGGTTTCTGATTCAAGCAACAAAGGGACTGTTAATGCCACTCAACTAAAGAAAGAGATACAGGAGGATGGGGGACTGGGATGGTGGAAAGAATACAAACATGTTTGTACGTAATGAATTTGAGGTGTCTCTAGGAAATTGAGTGGAGATTTCTAACACCCTGTTGGTGATCTACTCAAGGCATGATGGGTTTTGTTCATATAGAAATGATTCTGATGTTTAAAAATCTACTTGGAGACATTAGATGTGAACAAGTAAAATTAAATATGTTAATAGCAACTCAAGACACTGCTATGAAAGATGTCATAGGTCAGCACACAGTTAATTTCCTCCTTAACTGAAAGTAAAATAAGAATCCAGAAGAGGAAGAAATCTTGATAGGTTGGGGTGGTAGGACAGTGTTTTACTGAGGAGGTATAACCTGGATCTTCAAAAATGGAAGAGGATTGGGATAAAGAAAAGAGAAAACATAATAATAACAAAGATTTGGGGAGAACCCAGAGAGTAAATCATAGCCCACAATGCAAGTGTTTCACAAGGAAAAGCTTCGAAGGCAGTATAGAAAATCAGCACCAGAATGCCAGAGTTCTAATCTGTGGGGGCATGGTACGCTGCCTTCCTGAGTCTCAGTGACCCCGACTGTAAAATGGGTATTTCAGTTACTACCTCAAAGTTTTTATGAGGATTAAGCAAGATAACATATGTAAAGCAACAAGAGCATAGTAAGCACCCAATTAATGTTTATGAATCCGAGTCATCAAGCATTTATACTTAAAAGGACCCTAAGGAACATCTAACCAAATTTTTATTTTAGAAATGAGGAAATCTAGGCCCAGAGAGGTGATGCAGTTTGCCCAGAGAGAAACACCTATTTAGCCAGTAAATCTTCTGGGAGTTTGACACTCAGTCTGGCTCAGTAGAGTATGGATTCTCCAGAGAATTATTAGAGAAGTGTCCATAGTCAAGTGCTGGATTTAACAAACAATTTAGTTCAATATCTCCCGGACTTCTCAGAAGCTTTATTACATATATGGGGAATTGCTAAGAAACAGATTTGTTATTTAGTGTTTCCTAAATTCATGTGGCCACTCAGTCCTTTGCTCAGAGGATACGTCTCAGCACTGGTATTCTTTGCATCAGAGATGCTGGTAGGGTGGAAAATACATAGGCTTTGAAATCAGACAAAACTGGACATGAACTAAGTATCCATTGGGCAGTAGCTGGGAAGCCTTTGACATATTATTTAATCTCCCTGAGGCTTAGTTTCTACATCAGCAAAATAGAGTAAGAACATATACGTCACAGGACTTTGTACATCAACATATATAATGTGTGTGGAAAAAACCCTCAGACACGATGACAGTCAATACAAATTAGTCACCTGCTATTTTTTCCTCTTCTTCAATCAGCAAATATATATTGGATCTCTTCTATATTCCCCAAATTACTATCAAATATATATCAATTAATATTCTATTTCTCACTCTTATTTCAGGAAAAATTAAAAGCTTTTGTTTTACTCCAAATAAAATTTTTGTTCATTAATACCAATCACCTTGATGTCAGACCCTAAATTCTTCCAATTTGGGGACTAGAAGAGATGGAGAAGCAGAAATCTCATTTATGAGAACAAAAAGTCCCTTGATTCATCAGAATAAGTCTTCACTTCATGGAATTTGGAATTTCTCCACATACACAATTAACAAGTTTCCTCTTCCTTGGTACTCATAATTGAATTATAAATGGAGTTAGAGCTTCATACAGATAATCACTATATAAGATGGAAAGAAACTGTGATGGTTAATTTTATGTGTCAACTTGACTGGGCCATGGGGTGCCCAGATTAAACATTATTTCTAGGTGTGTCTGTGAGGATGTTTCCAGATAAAATTAGTATTTGAATCAGTGGATTCAGTAGATTGTCCCCCCTGATGGGGGTGGATGTCATTCAATCCACTGAGGGCCTGAACAGAACAAAAAGTGGAGGAAGGGAGGATCCATTCCCTCCCTATCTGTCTACTGAGCTGGGACATTGGTCTCCCGCCCTTGGACTGAGATCTACATCATTGCTCCCCTTGTTATCAGGCCTTCAGACTTGGACTGGAATTATACCACTGGCTTTCCTGAGTCTCCAACTTGCAAACAATAGGCCATGGGACTTCTCAGCCTCCATAATTGTGCGAGCAAATTCTTCATAAAAAACCTCCACATGTATATCTTATTGGTTCTGTTTCTCTGGAGAACCCTGACTAATATAGATTTTGGTACTGAGAGTGGTTATAGAGGAACAGAATATTAAGAATGAGTTCTCTGAATTGGTTCCAGAGTTTATGGAATTGGCTCTCTAATCTGATTAGATTTAAAGATACTAATGGCTATGTTTCCAGTAGTCAAGAGAGCACTGACAGTTCATGGCATTATCTGGTAATAGAGATAGGCAAAATATCTTCATTAGGTACTCCTAATCAACCACTTATAAGAATCAAGAAGCTAGGTAACTCTGTGTACTATATATGATACTTTCAGTTTTTTTTAACTAATGAATATAATGATGTTGACTATTTGCTCCTAATGTTGTGGGACAAAGTAGTGCAAGAAAAGAATGAGCTCAGGGGTTTGAATTCCCAGTTCAAGCACCACATGAATGACCTAAGAGTTTCTTTTTGTGTCCTTCCCTTATTTCCTGTAGCTTCAGGGCTGAAAATTTGAAAATCAATGCAGACCCATCCTGTGAATAGTTGAATTACAATGCAAGTTGAACTCCTAGCCTCTCGGGTGTCTACTGTTAAAGTTGACCCTGTAAGTTGGGATGGGGTCATGTGGGATGACCCTGATGAAGCTGGAGATATTGATCATCTAAATTCTGATGAATCTTTGCCAGGGGAAGAGATGTCCCCACCCCCAGTTGGAATCAGCCTCTCCAGACCTTTCCATTTCAGTCTGGGGGGGATTCACCTTGCATTGCCTGAAGAAACTGTTAAGGCCTTTCCCTGAGGCAGCTGCCAAGCAAGACAATGCTGAGTATCCTCAGGGACCCACCCCAATATCCCTCTTTGCCTCTACACCTATAACTAGACTCAAGTCCTAGTAGATGCCTAAAGGTGAGGTGATGGACTACACTCTAGAAAAACTGCATGAGTTTTCTAATTTATACAGTCAGGAAAACAGGGAACATGGGTGTGAATATTAGGAAAATGGGATAAAGGTAGAAGAAATATAAAGTTAAATCAGGCAGACTTATTAATATGGTTTCACTAAACCAAGATTCTACATATAATGTTATAGCTCAGAGAGTTAGAAGGGGCTCTAACAGTTTGTTCAGTTGGCTGGCTTGAAACATGGATCAAAGAGTGTCCCACAGTGAGCAAACTGGAATATCCCAACTTGCCTTGGTTTAAAGTACAGGAAGGGATCTAAAGGCTTAGAGAGGTTGGAATGTTAGTGTGATTTGTCATTTAAGACCTACTCACCCACACTAGAAGGGCCCGGAAGACATACCTTTCACCAATACTATGAGAAATAAGTTAGTGATGGAGCCCCAGCATCCTTGAAGAACTCTGTGATCACACTTCTCTGTAGGCCAGACCTTACACTAGGAACTGCAATCACTGAACTAGGAAACCTAAATGCAATGGGAGTGATTGTATCCCAGGATGGCAGAGGCCAAGTGACAGTACTCAACCACCAAAGGCAGGATGAGCCTTCTTAACATAATGGACAGCAGAGTCAAAGTAGCAATTGGAATAGCCTGACTCATGCAGATCAATGGCATTGGCTAGTTGATTATGGTGTTCCTGATCATAAGATGCTAAATTCCTACTTAATCTGTATTGGCAGAAAAGTTCTAGGTCAAGTGGACACAAGTTTAATCTGAATTGTAAAAACAATCACAGCCATCTCATCAATTTTTAGGCTTGAGCCACCTTATAGACCCAGAACTACTTGGATGAAGGGGGTGGGGGGCAGGCCCTCTTGAGAAAGGACCCCAGTACACTACAGAAATATACTGTTAATTTTCCTCATAGCCCCTACTGCCTTTTACCAGATTATTTGTACACTGGGGATAAGGAAATGATCAGAACTTTGGGGAGCTACTGGATGCTGCCTCTGAACTGACACTGATTCCAGGAGACCCAAAACATCACCATGACCCACAAGTCAGAGTAAGGACTTATGAAGGCCAGGTGATCAATGGAGTTTTAGCTCAGGTCTAATTCACAGTGGGTCCAGTGTGTCCCCAAAACCATCTTGTGGTTATTTACCCAGTTCCAGGATGCGTAATTGGGATAGACATACTTAGCAGCTGGCACAATTTCCACATTGGCTCCCTCTCTTATAGATTGAGGATTGTTATGGTTGGAAAGGCCAGTGGAACACATAGAACTGCCTCCACATAGGAAAATGGTAAACCAAAAGCAATACTACATTTCTGGAGAGATTGCAGAAATCAGTGCCACCATCAAGGGCTTGAAAAATGCAGATACGATGATTCCTACCAAACCCAATTTAACTCTCCTATTTGAACTGTGCAAAAGACAGCTATTAATATGAAAAAAAAATCAGTAAAACACAAAGGAAGATGCCAAGGAATGGAAGGAGGGACAAAAGAACTATAAGACTAACAGGAAACAGATAAAATGGCAATAATAAATCCTTCCCAAAAAGTAATTACTTTATGGGGCGGGGAGGGTGGGGCGGACTCAAGGTGGGGGGAGTCAAGGAAGGGAGGGAATACGGGGATATGTGTATAAAAACAGATGATTGAACCTGGTGTACCCCCCCAAAAAAAATAATAATAAAAAAATAAAAATAAAAAAAAAAGTAATTACTTTAAATATAAATGGATTAAATTCCCCAATCAAAAGACATAGAGTGGCTGAATGGATAAAACAAAACAAAACAAACAACAACAGCTACAAAAACAAACAACTGCATGCTATCTATAAGAAACTCACTTTAGGTTTGACACATATACACTGAAAGTGAGGGGATGAAAAAAGATATTACATGCAAATAGTTACCAAAACAGAGCAAGTGCAACTATACTTATCTCAGGCAAAACAGACTTTAAGTCCAAAACTGTCACAAAAGACAAAGAAGAACATTACATAATGATAAAATGGTCAGTTCAACAGGAAGATATAACAATTATATATATACACCCAACCTCAGAACAACTAAATATATGAAGCAAACATTAACAGAACTGAAGAGAAAAATAGACAGTAATACAATAACAGAAGAATACTTCTAAAATCTACTTCCAGTAATGAATAGAACATCCAATCAGAAAATCAATAAGGAAACAAAGGATTTGAATAACTCTATAGACCAAATGGATCTATACCAAACATTGCGCCCAATAGTAACCAAATACAGATGTTTCTCCAGCACACATGGATTTTATTTTTCAAGATAGATCTTTTTCTATGTTAGGTCAGAAAACTAGTCTTAACAAATTTAAGATTGAAATTATGCCATATATCTTTTCTGACCATAGTGGAATTAAGCTAGATATCAATGGCTGAAGGAAAAGTGGAAAATTCACAAATGTGTAAAAATTAAACAACACACTCTTGAACAACTATTGTGTCAAAGAAAAATAAAAAAATAAAATTAGAAAATACCTCAAGATGAATAAAAGTGAAAACACAACATACCAAAGGGTGTGGGGGACAGGCCCTCTTGAGAAAGGACCCCAGTACACTGGGGATGCAGCAAAAGCAGTACTTACAGAGAATTCATAGCAATAAATGCCTACATTAAAAAAGAAGAAAAATCTCAAATAAATGATCTAACTTTACATCTCAGGGAATTAGAAAAATAAGAACAAACTAAGCTTAGGATTAGCAGAAGGAAGGAAATAACAAAGATGAAAGCAGAAGCAAATGAAATAGAAAATAGAAAACAGTAGAAAAAAATCAACAAGAGTAAGAGTTCACTTCCTGAAAAGGTTTAAAAAAATGACAAAACATTAGTTAAACTAAGAAAAAAAAGACTCAAAGTCAGAAATGAAGAGACAAGTGATGCCACAAATATAAGAAGGATCATAAGAGACTACTATGTATAATTATGCACCAACAAATTGGATAGCCTGGAGGAAATGGATAAACTTCTAGAAGCATACAACCTACCAAGACTAAGTCATGCATAAATAAAAGTCTGAAGAGAGCTATAACTAGTAAGGAGGTTGAATTAGTAATATAAATAAATAAATAAATAAATAAATAAATAAATAAATAAATAAATATTAAAACCAAAATTTTTTAATTTAAAAAATAATAAAAATTATTTTAAAAACCCAACAAAGAAAAGCTTAGGACAAGATAGTTTCACTGGTGAATTCCATCAAAAATTCAAAGAAAAATTAACATCAGTGCTTCTCAAACTCTTGCAAATACATGAAGAGAAGAGAACACTTCAAACTCATTTCATGAGGCTGAAATTACTTTGCCAGCAAAGCCAGTCAAAGATACAACAAGAAAAGAAAATTATAGGTCAATATTTCTGATAAATATAGATGCAAAAGTCCTCAACAAAATACTAACAAAACAAATCCAACAGCACATTAAAAGGATTATCATAACCAAATGGGATTTACCCCTGGGATGCAAGGATCATTCAACATATGAAAATGAATTAATTTGATATGACACACCAACAAAATAAATGATAAAATAACATGATTATCTCAATAGATGCAGGAAAAGTATTTGACAAAATTCAACATAGTTTCATGATAAAAATTCTCAACAAAGGAATAGAAAGAAATTACCTCAACACAAATAAGACCATATATGAAAAGCTCACAACTAATATCAACTCAGTGGTGAAAACTGAAAGCTTCTCCTCTAAGATCAGGAACAATGCAAGGATGCCCGGTCTCACCACTTCTACCCAACATACTATTGGACATCCTGGCCAGAACAAATAGGCAAGAAAAAGAAATAGTTGGACATCCTAGCCAGAACAAATAGGTTAAAAAAAGAAATAAAAGGCATCCCAATCAGAAAGAAGTAAAATTGTCCTTCTTTGCAGATGGCATGATCTTATATATAGAAAACTCCAGACTGAAAAAAAACAAAAACAAAAACAAAAAAAACCTCTTAGAATAAGCAAATTCATTAAATTTTCAGGCTATACAATCAACATATAAAAATCAGGTGCATTTCTATACACCAAAAATGAACTACCCAAAATTAAGAAAATCCATTTACTAAAGGATAGAAAAGAATAAAACACTTAGGAATAAACTTAACCAAAGAGATTATGAAAAAGTTGTACAGTTAAAACTACAAATCATTGATGAAAGAAATTTTTTAAAAGACACAAATACATTTATTTGTAAAAAAACAAATAAAAGACATCCCATGTTCATAGATGGGAAAACTTAATATTTTTAAAATGTACATACTGCCCAAAGCGATCTGCAGATTCTATGTAATCCATATCAAAATCCCAATGACAATTTTTACAGAAATTTTTAAAAATCTAAGACTCATTTCAACCACAAAAGACCATGAATAGCCATATCAATCTTGAGAAAGAACAATGCTGGGGGAATTAAACTTCCTGATTTCAAAATATATTACAAAGTTACAGTAACCAAAACAGTAAGGTTTTGACATAAAGACAGACACAAAGACCAATGAAATGGAATAGAGAATCCAGAAATAAATCCACACATATTGGGTTAACTGATCCTCAACAAAGGTGCGAAGAACACACAATGGATAAAAGATAGTCTCTTCAACAAACGGTGTTGGAAAAGCATTCTTTTCTATCCACATAGAAAAGAATGAAGCTGGATCCTATCTCATCCCATATGCAAAAATCAAGTCAAAATGGATTAAGCACATAAACATAAGATATGAATCTGTAAAATTCCTAGGATAAAACCATGACATTTGTCTTGGCAATAATTTCATGGTTATGACATCAAAAGCACAAGCAACAAAAACAAAAATAAAGTAAGACTACATAAAACTAAAAAGTGTCTGCACAGCAAAGAAACTAACAACAAAATGAAGAGGCCACCTAACTGAAATTTCAGATTTCATGACTATAGTTATATAATCTTCCCCAAATCTAAGAAAAAGGACTAACATCTTCTAATTACCATCTTCCTATTGGCTGTGTACCTCCTTGTGATGAACCCAAGTTAATAAAGATCAAAGATCACACACACATGCTAAATTTTTGTCTTGACTTTGAGAATATATAATAGCTCTCTGTCTTTGTTATCTGATACAAGGAAGGCATAAGTCCAGAGAAAATCCCAGATAACTAGTATCTTCCTTAGACTTTCATCCCTAAAAAAGTTTAGCTCCTATGGATGAGGTTTAAACAAATGGAAATAAGCACTCTTCTCACCCTCACATGTGCCAATAATAAGTGGAATTACTTCTGTGCAAAACTACTCATAGTTTACTAAAGACATGGCAGCTAGAAATGTAATAGGAAAAATAAAAATAAATGAAGAAGGAAGGAAGGAAGGAAGGAAGGAAGGCACGCAGGAAGGAGGGAAGGAAGGAAGGAGGAAGGAGGGAGGGAAGAAATGAAAGAAGGAGAAAAGGGAGGGGGAGGGAGGAAGGAAGAAAGAAAAGTTGACCCTTCTCAGCAGAATGCAGAACATTTCAATTTAGTAAGTTTGGTGCAGCTGTTCTCATAAACCCATGAAGAGTGGAGCCAATTGTCCATTAAAGATTTACCAGCCATTTCTAATCTTCACTGTGCAAAGTGTCCTTTGGAGAATTCCCTGTACCAGTTGGTGAGGGTTATTCTTCCTTTCAAAGTCATTTATGGTCACTGAGGAATCTGAACAGTAAGAAATGGACTGTTGGTCATATAACCAAAATTTTACATGTGATTACTGACTTTGTCAGATTTCAAGTTGTCCCAAAGCACTCTAATAGGACTTTAAACGTGTGCAGAAAAAAATTGTTAACCAACTGTCTGAAAAGTTAGATAAATGGCATCTTAAAACCCAATTATCAGGCTTCCCTGGTGGCACAGTGGTTAAGAATCCGCCTGCCAATGCAGGGGACATGGGTTCAAGGCCTGAGCCAGGAAGATCCCACATGCCGAGGAGCAACTAAGCCTGAGCGCCACAACTACTGAGCCTGCACTCTAGAGCTTGTGAGCCACAACTATTGAGCCCACGTGTCACAACTACTGAAGCCCACATGCCTAAATCCCATGCTCTTCAAGAGAAGCCACTGCAGTGAGAAGACCACGCACCACAACAAAGAGTAGCTCCCACTCACAGCAACTAGAGAAAACCTGTGTGCAGCAACGAAAACCCAACACAACCAATTAATTAATTAATTAATTAATTAAACAGAAAAACAATTATCTCCTTAAATTGGGGGCTGTATAAGTGATCTTTACTTGGGAATAGTAACCTTTCCCTCTTAACCCATTATCTCCAGATTGGCAAAGATGCAGCCAGGGCTAAGACAATATTTCAATTCTTCTGAGATAATTCAACTAGCAAAGTCTAGAAAACACCAGCAACCCTTTGAAATATCAAAATAGCCTGGTTCAAATAGTTCAACTATTCATGTTCATATTAATTATTTCAAAGATCTGTATTGAATGCTGATATGCCCAGTATAGTACCTAATAATACCAAGGTGAGGAAGACAGAGAAGATTCCTCATGGAGCATACAGTCTAGGGAAGAACCAGGGGCAGGTCTCATCTAAACCCTGAAAGATGAGTATAATATAATCAAACAACAGGAGACACTTGGCAGCCTTCTCAAGAGACTATGTTGATATCGGAAGTCCTTGGAAATCTAGAATCACTTTCATAAGGTCTCTTAGAAAGGTCCTCATGCTCCCCGCTCCACTCTTACCCCAGGATTAGTTTCAAAGAGATTGGAGAAGAGAATAGAATCCTGGGATGATCTGGGGAATCCAAAAGAACTCTGAGTTCTTCTGGAACTCTGGGAGACAACATCTGCTTACATTCAGTCAGCCAATCAACAAACATTCGTAGTAATCCTCACTGTGTGCCAGGTGTATCTTTACAGGGCTTTTTTGTTGTTGTTTACAGCACTAAAGCAAGGCAGCAGCAGAGCTGAATGGCTTCACAGGATGTCTGGGGCAGAGGGCCCAAGATATCTCCAAGTTTCCAGCACCTCCTCTCCCCCATCTTTCAGGATACAGAAGTTATAGCTCTGAAAGAAAGTAGAGAGAGAGAGAAAGAACAAACAAGTGATGAGGGGCACAGAAGCACAAAGCAGCATGGAGGACCAAATGGGAGAACTGCCTGTCTCAGGAGAGACCAGTGAAGGGAAGGTGAAGACTAAGGAGTAGGTACTGTCTCATCACTATTGCTATGAGACTGTTATAAGCTTAGATTAGCCCCAGGAAAAGGAGAAGCTGTGGCTTCCTGGAGTTTAAACCAGAAATAGGGAAAAATCAGAATTGACTTAGAGTGTGTTGTTTATAACCAGAGAGTAATAGTGTGTTTGAATGTGTATTTAGTTGAATTATATAAAATAAAGTTTTATTTTCTACACAAGCAAGATGCTTGAAAATCCTACAACCTGTACACAAATTGTGTGTGTGTGTGTGTGTGTGTGTGTGTTTACAAACATAACCATTGGGCTCTTCAGAATAGCTTCCTTGGGAGGTTCTATTTGTGGTGTTGTCATTGTTCAACTCTTTCTTAAGCCTTTGGCATCATTTTATAAACCGTATAAGAAAATCAATTCCATTAGTTTATATTGACTTTCCATGTTTGATTACCAATTGTAAAAGAAAGAAAGAGAAAAAAAAGAAAAAAAAATGATCCACTTAAATCAAGGTTTTATTTACCAAACTTGGCATTTGCAGGCTTCTGGCAGTTTCCAAAATTCAACAGACATATGTTTATTATCTCTGAATATACTCAAATATAAGCAATGGCAAAGATGCTTTGAGCAATGGCTACCAGGTTGTAACACGTGTACTATCAAGGTGACTATTTTGAATGAAAGCATTCATTTGAATGTATTAGTATATTTGTGGGAAACAAGAACCAACCCCAAAAAACAGCCACATTACTTTAAAGTCCTGGGTATTTAGGGCAGCGAGGAAAGTCTGAACTTTGAATGGTCATTTCCCTTGAAATCTCACATTCTCTGTCACTGTCTCAAGCTCCACATGCCCTATATTTCTCCACACTTTAGAAAGAGCTTTCTCAAGGGGGTCACAGTATCAGTGCTGTCATGCAGGAAGAGAGGGGAGCTTGAGAGAGCCTGGGTCACGCTTTCTCCGCTGTCTCTCACACAAGTATCTTTGCATTTTTACAAGCATTACTCTTAATCTCATTTTTCATTCCCATCTTGCAACTTTATACCTTTCTATTGATCTTAGTTCTGCTGCTTAGAGACACCAATGAGAAATGCTGAGAACATTCAATAAATAAAAAAATATCCATTCACCCTGTACGTGATTCCTCTTTAGAAAATTGTGCAAAGAGCGTTTTTCTGCTCCCTGTTCATTCTTGAGACCAAAGACTATGCCCTGAATATGGAATTGACTCCAGGGATGGGTAAAGGGTGTTCTAAATTTCAAATCTCAATCCTGGTTCTGAAGCCCAATATTTCCTTAGAGAAGTTTCCTTCTATAACTATTGATTACCTCTCACGTACTGGAATTGAAGTCACATCTACAAAGATCTCAGCTTAAACTGTAGGATTTGTGAATTTTTTCCTGAATGAGAAGTGCATTTATTTGCATTATTTCTATAAAAGAATTTGTTTACAAATGAGAAAACAGTCTATTATCACATATATTTTGCCAGTTTGAATTTAGTTAGGGATCTTGGTATATTGGTACATATTTCATTCAAATGATACTTTGCTCTTAAAAATTTGCAGTCAAAGATCACACAAGAGGTGAATTTTTTATCACACAGGTGAGTAAATTCAGGGATCGAAATGATGCCTTTATCTCTGTACTGTGGACAACTGAAGTAAATACGATGGAGAGGGATGGGAAGAATTCTGATCTAGGTATAGGAGATGTGGGTCCTAGTGTTTTCTCCCAAGCTGTGTTGATTTAATTAGACTCTCCCAAGCTCCCTTTCTATTATCTATGAAAATGAAGGGATTGATACCTGATCTCCACTACCACTAATATTTTCAGGCTTCATGGACAAAATGTGAAGGTATATTTTCATAAGCATCTGGTTGTACTTTGTGACAACTTTGTCTGTTTCTCTCCCCTCATTACCAAGTTTCTTAAGAGCATTAAAAATATTTTGTCCATGGAGAGGAGAATATTGAGGCACGGGAGCTGACCAGTTGCATTGGAAACTGTCTCAGACTCAAATTCTAAGGGACAAAAAAAAAGCCAACCTAAATTACATAAAGAAAACCAGAATTTATGGGCTTATGCTATTGAAAACTCTAGTTATGGACTGAATTTGGGCTGAATTGTATTGATAGTACCTCAAAATTCATAGGTTGAATCCCTAATGGCCAGTATCTCAGAAAGTGACTGTTTTGGGAAACAGGGTCTTTAAAGAGATAAGTAAGGTTAAATGAGGTCATATGGGTGGGCCCTAATCCAATCTGACTGGTGTTGTAAGAAGAGGAAATTTGCACACACAAGGAAACACCCTGGGTACACATGCACAGGGGTAGGACCATGTGAAGAGGCAGCAAAAGGGCAGGGAGACAGGCCTCACAGGAAACCAACCCTGACAACACCTTCATCTTGGATCTGTAGCCTCCAGAGCTATGAGAAAATACATTTCTGTTGTTTGAGCCACCCAGTCTGGTGTTTTGTCACAGCAGCCCTTGCAGGACTGGATATATAATTTGCAGGGCCTAGTGAAAAATGAAAATGTGGTACCTGGGTTTAAAAACCAGGAAAAAAAGTGCCTCTAAAGATACTAAAACATTAGGCTTTTTTCTTCTTCTTTAGTCTTTCTTTGACTTCCAGTGGTAAGTTGTTTGGAGGTTTGGGGGATTTTTGTTATTGATTGTTTGGTTTTGTTATTTTAAGTGGTTCTGAGCAAAGGAAAATTAAAATTTTAAGTTATTAGCATGACTGTTACCATTCACTTCTCTATTGTGCAATGTCTGTCTCAAATGCAAATATAAGTGCACTCAATTCACCTACAGAATCACCCAAATTGCACAGTTCATCTTTCATAGCCTGTATATGAATATGTAAACCATTCTTATCAGAAGAGTAGAAATGCTGCAAAAACTAGCTCAACTGTTTTTATTTTACTTCTTGATATGCACACATTCTCCCAACACTCTCTTTCCTCTATTTATTGATGCGTGTGGAAGGACAGAAAGGAAAAGGAACTGAAGGTTGTCCTTTCTTTCCTTTTCCTTCTACATCATCATTTTCAGCATAAATGGTCGACTCATGCAGGGAAGCAACACACAAGTCAGAGAGGATCTGCCAGGGTTCTTTGGTCATTTGTGCTTCTTGCAATGCAGTTGCCTTCCTTCTGCATTTGAAGCAAGTTCTGATTCAAAGGGAAAACATGGCCTCTCTGGAGCGTCAGCGCCCCACTTTCTCTGACAGAGACCTGACAGGCTCACCTTGTACTCGCTTTGAGTCTCACTGAACCTCCACACATGGTGGGGTTCACCGGAATTCTGTGTTTCTGGGTCATCATGGATGCTATGTGCAAATAGGGCAGCTGGAAGTGGAAGACACACATTACCTGTACTACTCTGTTCACCTGCCTGACCCACTGTCCCATTAGACGTCCCTTACAAAGTGCAAGTTCAAAAATAAAATATGTTGAGATGTTCAAGACAGCAACAGCTGAGCGTTAATTGCAACATAGGGCCCTTCTGCACACAGAACCCTGTGCAACCACGTAGGACGCACACCCGTGAAACCAGTCCTAGCCCCTGGATATGATGCTATGGAAAGCTCATGATAGCATCCGAACTCAGTGTCTCTTTTTCCATTATTTGTCTCTACTTGCCTCCATGTCAGCTTTATTCTCAGCCAGGGTCTTATTCCATGGCTATCTGATGGCTGCAGAAAACAAGCTAGATAGAGTTCTTTCTCAACTGTCCTAGCTATTGTCTCAATACATCTCATAGATTCCAAAGGAGCATGTGCCCATTTTTGAACCAATCACTGTGACCAGAGCAATATTATTCTCTAATTACCCAGGGCTCTATCTCATTGCCCATCTCTGAAGCTGGAGATGGACATTAGTTCCTAGTTATGAAGCACATGTAGAGAACATCAGGAATAGAGTAGTCTGCCAGAGGAAAATTGGGGATAAATGTATTCCAGGAAGTAAAACTAAAATAAAGGTCACAGACCATTTCCATGCTCTAGGATGTCAGAGTAGGAAGCTTAGTGCAATTAAGCGATGATTTTGGAGATGGAAAAGTCACAGAACCTAGGTTGATTACTTTTCTATTCCAAGCTATGACCAGCAGGTTACGTTGTGCAGCACACCCTATGCTGTAGCTCTCTCTTTTTTTTTTAATTGGAGTATTGTTGCTTCACAGTGTCGCTAGTTTCTGCTGTACAGCAAAGTGAATCAGTTATATATATACATATATCCCTTCTTTTTAAAATTTCCTTCCCATTTAGGTCACCACAGAACACTGAGTAGAGTTCCCTGATGCTATACAGTAGGTTCTCATTAGTTATCTATTTTATATGTAGTAGTGTACATATGTCAATCCCAACCTCCCAATTCATCCCACTTACTTCCCCCCTTGGTATCTATAAGTTTGTTCTTTACATCCGTGTCTCTATTTCTGTGTTGCGAATAAGTTCATCTGTACCCTTTTTCTAGATTCTATCTCTTTTCCAAGAAGTTATGGTATGTGTACAAGTTCTGTTCCAGGATATTCTATTTGGATGCTTCTTTTAGCGTTTTCTCTGCCTTTTCCCATTATCATCCCAAATTTACCATGAAGGTATCCTGGACACCCCCCCCCAAAATCATTTCTGTTGCTAACATTTGTATAAGAACTGCTTCCAAATGCTGCAGTACCCAGAACTGCAGCTGTTTTAGTAGTTCTGTTCTACTCAGACCCTCTCATGATATTTCACTTCTGACTGAGTGGTTTTTAAGACCAGGTAGGGGGAAGGGATGGTCAGGGAGAGGAGATTGGGGGCTGGGGAGTGCTATTAGAGGTAGAGGAGGAAGAGTGAAAACAGGGTCACAATTATACACAGTTATACAGTTATACACTATGTGTGTTTCCCCCTTGGACCTGTGATTGCTGGAGCTTCTGCCCTATTCAAAATCACACCCCAGGGGATCTCGCAAGTTCTCATAGAAGAGGCTTCTCCCCCCCACCTATGTGGAGTAAGTACCCATTGCTCTGTCACACCTCCCCCCGCACACAGAGTCCCTAAAGGGTCACTCAGGAGGTTCTCACTGGCACAGCTGCAGCTGTGTCCCCACAGTGAGGCCACGCACCATCAGGGTTCTGCTTCCCAGTACTCCCAAGACCACCTGGTACCTCCCCTTCCAGATGCCCTTGTCAGAGCCCATGGGTATCGTGACATCTCCTGATATTGTAACTCTGCTAGAGCTTTTTAGATCCTATATGCTGAAGCCCTCAATGTGCTGAAGCCACATTCTTCCCCTGCCAAAGGGTTTGCCCAATTTGTGCTCCACTCTGTCACATAAATACCAAAGCAGAGTAGCCAGGAAAAACAGAAATGATGGACACCATTAGTATTCAAATTTGAAAACTTTCAAGGGTTTTTCAAAACCCACAAGGCTGGTAGCTAGAGCAAGCTTGGGTGCCTGGAACTCTCTTCTCCAAAAATTTCTTTCCTGGACAGACATACATAATGCTGACAGGTCCCTTATGCAAAGAGGCTCCTGGCGGGTGACCTAACTGTCTTGGTTTTATCAAAAGGAGCGAATGTGTCTAACTGTCTGGGGTGACAGCAGCTTAAACTCAAGCCTGGAAATCACTAAATTACATCTGATGATAAATTTGGTCAGGATAAGGTCTGAGCTTGAGATCTTGTTCAGAATTGGGGAGTTCTGGGCGTAAAGCTTACAGAAATGTGTCTATTTCTCATAGAAACTTCCGTGATAGAAAGTTGTTTGAAATTCAGTACAGTGTTCTTGATACATCACAGAGACAGGTTTTATAGGAACTTAGCTCTAAATAGGAATTTTGATGTCATCTAGTACAATTCCTCTTTTTTTTGGCATTTGAGGAAACTTTTTTTCCAGCTAGTGAGTGACAAACCTGGAACTAGAATCCAGATAATTCTTTGTTTTATTTCCTCATGGAAAAATCATAAGAACAGGGAAAAGATTACTAACACTCTTAAAGCTTTCGCATTTGCCACATTTGTCCTGAATTATGGAAAATTTCTCCTCATATAATCCAGACCACTTCTTATTCTGTACTCTCATGAGAAACATTAGAGAGAAACTGTCCAAGTCCTGTGAATTTTGATTGGCATCTATTCCCAAGGTCTATACGGCAAAGCCAAAGTCTTACATCTTATTTTCCATAGCAGGTACCCTGGCTCTTCCAGTTTTACAATGATTGTTTTCTCATCTGTGACCCTTCTAAAAGGAATGTTCTTGTCAAAATCATTTTCTTTCTCACACACCCACTCTATTTCCCCCAGAAAATTAGGCCATAACTCTAGAAAGCTAACAAACTCACATATCTTTAAATTTCACAGGTCTCTGATAGCCTGACCTGCAAATGTAGTTTTCAAGAGGTACAGAAGAGTTTTCACAGAACAGGAAATAATAAAGGTTTAGATTATTTTAATGATGGAGAAACTGAAGAAAAGTTAAGAGTCACACAAAGACATTCTACAGACATGACTGGGACACATGTGATCTTGTCCCCAGGCTACTAGACAGAACCTATATATTATTCAAAGAATAATCTTGCTAACTCTCTGATCTCTGTCCATAATTAGGCAGAGATCAGATTCTCCTTGAGAGAAGTGTGTGTGTGTGTGTGTGTGTGTGTGTGTGTGTGTGTGTGTGTGTTTGGTTTAGTGCATTTAGCCCAAAGAGTTTGCTGATTGTTTAATACCAAATATGCTTCCTGAAGACTAACTTAATAATCTCACTCAATTCTGCCTCCCTCTTTTTCATTCATGTGAGTAAACGAGGACCTGCAAGACTAGTCCCCTAGGTCACCACCATGAGTGATTTTGTTGTCAGCCTTTTTAGTAAAGCTGCCTACATGGATCTCAACTAATGTTAATTATTACAGGGACTCCATTACCCAAGTGAGGAAATGTCTCCCTTGATAAAGTCTCTGCTACAGAAAAAGAAATTCAAATTTGCCTGCTTCTCAATCAAACATCCAAATTCTAAGTGAGCCCACCACCTGACCCATGAGTAGGACAAGTACCAAGATTCGACATGGTGGAAATGTACCCCCAAAGTATCAAGTCACGAAGATCCAGAAAGAGTGTTGGTAGTAATATCTCTGGACATAAACAAGGATTAGTTGCCAGTGGCTTCTGGCATAACACTGACAGGAAGGCCATGCTATTGTTAAAGGAACAGCCCAGAAGGAAAGGAGTGGTGATCTTCCTTGCCCCCAGCTCTGCCCTGTCTCACTAACCATCCAGCCTCACCAGATCTGTCTCCAGTCTCAGCCGGGCTTCTGCTGACATTACCTCTAGAGCAAGTTTTCACAACGCTATCCACATTTTAAGCTAGACAACCATTTGTCACAGGTAGCTGCCCCAAGCATTGTAAGATATTCTTAAGCATCCCTGTCCTCTGCCCACTGGATGCCAATAGAACCCACTAGATGTGGCAACCAAATATATCTCAAGACATTGCCAAATGCCCTCAGAGAAGGGGGCAAAACTGCCCTTGGTTGAAAACTACTCACCTAGGGTCATAGAAAGTGGGGTCAGGAAGAGGCCACAGGTAAGCTGCCTCTCAGGGGATGACTGCTAACCTTTCTGGGGTCTCAGTACTCTCACAGAATTCAGTGGGGAACTTTTTTTACCTTATATTCACAAATATACTTAAGCACATATGGTCAAATTTTTACTTCAAAAATTCCCTTAAGCTGAAAAAATTCATGCTCTAGGGCATTCATTCCTTTATAGCAACACTGGAATTTTTCACACAGGACTTTCCCAAGAAGCCAAGCAAAATTAAAATAAAAAAAAAAAATACTGAAAATGTAGACGATCAAAGACAGACAAGCTTTACAAGATAGAGATATCTTATCTTAAAATAACTAAAGTCTTGTCACAAAAGGCTTGGAACAATTTAAGGGCTCACCAGCTCTACATTTTTCCTTCCATTTTGAGTGACCTCCTCCCATTGCTTTATTTTCCAACTCCACCTGTATCTCCTTTCCTTCCCAGACAAGCATGGAATTAGGGTACATTTTTGAAGTACTTTTACTTATATATGCTCGTGTCACCCTCACAACAACTCTATGGTATAAGTGCTATTATTATTCCCATTTTACAGATGAGGAAACAGAGGCACTTAGAGGTTAAGTAACTTTCCCAAAGTCACACAGCCAATAAGTAGCAGAACCAAAAGTCAACCTTAGGCTGGTCCCAGAGTCCATGGTCTTGGGCCCCCTACCCTCCAAACTATGTGTGGTCCACAGTCCTAAGTGGACAATGGTAGCAGTTATCTAATGGTGAGAAAAGGTCTTCATACATTTCCCAGGATGTATGGCAATCAATATAGCTATCAATAACACGAACACCTGGCCCACTTCATTTCCTCCTTGTCCCATTTTCCCCTTCAGTTTCTCTGCCTCTTACCACCTCTCTTCTCTTAAGAAGAAAGTAAAGCTTTGCTTCCTCACAGCATCCTGACTAGTCTCCAGTGAATTCAAATGATTCAGGTATCATTTACCATTGGTTCTCAAAGTTTGGCCCAAGAACCATCTGAGGATGAATTACCAGTAGTACTTACTAAAAAGGCAGGTTTTGGGGTCCTACCGTAGATATATTGAATTGAAATCTCAATTAAAATGAAAATTGTGTTAGAGCACAAGATTGTAATCTAGCCAAGCTCCTTAGAGGATGCTGATAACACAAAGTCTGAGCTCCATCTAGACGCCTGTGATTGGTTAGCTCAGCTAATTAGAGCTAATTAGGTTGCAGTTCAATTCTCAGACAGAAGAGCCAACTTTGCTTGGCAGTTCTACTCCTACCCTTTTCTTATTTATTTAGTGTTCTTCCAAACTACAAACAGCTAGACAACAGTCTGGATGGATAAAATCAAGCTTATTATCAAAACTGGAAAACTAATTTCAAGGGCATTATTTTGATTCAAATTGGGTGATATTTTTTTCTGTTGGCCTTTCTGGAATGAATGAAATTGTCTAACTTATAATGAAGATATAGCATTAGTTTCCAAGAAAGGAAAACATCAGTGAAACTTATTCCAATTCTTGCTTAACTCATGTCTGTGTCTTAGGTCCAGAGATCTTAAAGATAGCACAACCCATAACTCGCTACATGTAGCATCTTGCATGGTTACACTGTGGATGAATTTATTGTTACAAAATATGGTCAATAAAGGCTTTCAGTGGGCTAGGCAAAGCCAATTGACAAGAGTTGTGCATTGACCATGGACCCTGATTAGATGACTTCTCCATCGACAACCCCTGAACCATCAAACCTCTCAGCAGTTTAGAATCACTCTCAACCGAGACAAAGCTCGTTAAAGCCTTGGAATCTTACTCAGTCATTCACATCAGACAGTGTCTCTGAACTAACTCCAATGACAGAAACACTACCTGATTTTTTTCTAAATGGCAAAGGGGAAAGGTCGGGGAGGGGCAGGGATAAATTAGGAATTTAGGAGTAACATATACACACTACTACATGTAAAATAGATAATCAACAAGGACCTACTGTACAGTACAGGGAACTCTACTCAACATTCTGTAATAACCTATATGGGAAAAGACTTGAAAAAGAATGGATGTATTTGACTTCCCTGGTGGCGCAGTGGGTAAGAATCCACCTACCAATGCAGGGGACACAGGTTCGATCCCTGGTCTGGGAAGATGCCACATGCCTCGGAGAAACTAAGGCTGTGTGCCAGAACTACAGAGCCTGTGCTCTAGAGCCTGTCAGCCACAACGATGGGAAGCCTGTGAGCTTAGAACCCATGCTGCACAACAAGAGAAGCCACTGAACTGAGAAGCCCGAGCACTGCAATGAAGAGTAGCCCCTGCTCGCAGCAACTAGAGAAAGCCCAAGCGCAGCAACAAAGGCAGCAAAGACCCAACACAGCATCCCCCAAAAAAGAATGGATATATGTATGTGTATAACTGAATCACTTTGCCGTACACTTGAAACTAATGCAATATTGTAAACCAACTATAAGCCAATATAAAATAAAAATTAAATTTAAAAAATAAAATAAAAATAACTTACATATTAAAAAATAATACTAAAAATAAAATAAACTATATAGAAACATTGCTGCTAGTGCAGAGAATACATAACCAGAAAAAGGAATCGGCTTCCTCCTCGGAGAAACACTAATTAGTAGCCTGGGAGTCAGTGCTTAGAAGTGGGCATTCGCCCTCTCCCAGTAGATAAAACACCAATAACGTTTTCCCAGCAGGAACCATGTGCTGGGACTGCTCTTTAGTTACATGAAACTTTCACTGTTTTCCCTAAGTGAAAATAAAATAGTCTCATGGTAGAATGGAATTAGAGAAACGAGACTTCATTTGGGAGCTTGATGGAAACTGTTCAGATGGAGAGGAGAATACTTAGTTTTCCATATTCTCTGAGTGTTTCAGACAGAGGCTCCAGAATCAATGACATAACTCCTATGGCACTATGTCCTCTATTTGAATTCTACACAGCCATGGGGTTGATGGTGCAAAGTCACTTCTCCTCAACTTTGTACAGCATTCTGTGCTTCAGCTTCTCATCAGTAAAGAAACTCATTTCATTTGCACTCTCTTTCCCTCTATAAAATCTTAAGAATCTGTAGCAATTTTCTTTTAAGAGGGCTTCACTTTCCAAGACTTTTTTTTAGGTGACGCTTTCAGGAGCTGGGCATGGTTCTCCCTCCCTGACAATGGAAAGGGAGAGCTGATGTGGTTAAATACATTTTCATGAACTCTGAGTAGATAATAAAATATATGGTAAGTAAAACTAAATCCTTCTATTTTCCACTTTAACTAGAGTAAAGATTTCTGGAAGATTTAAAATCCCTTTTTTTTTTTTACTTTTAATTGCCTCTCAAATTCCTAATATATTTGATATTTATTCTGTAACCACTGTGTCCTCAGCTCTTTCATATATAAAATATCATTTAAGCTTCTCAGCAAATCTGAGGAGAGGACTGTTAGACCCATCTTACAAACAACAGCCTGAGGTTTGGCAAAACAAAGCATATGTGTCCAATATCACAGAGCAAGTAAGTAATAGAAATAAGATTCAAATTCTGGTCTCCTAACTCTCAATCCAATGTCAGGCCAGTTGTCCTACAGCTATTACCTGATTTGGTACAACTACTAAGAATAAATGAGTGATAAAAATTCAGAGCTTCTACCTGGCTAAAGAATCCCATATTCTTTATAGTCTTCACTCCAATGAGGAAGGTTTTCACGTGTTCTGTAAGGTTGGCATGCTCCCATATTCTCACCCTTCCCAACTCATACTTGTTTCACCTGCAGGAATTATAATAGCCTTATCCTCAGACTTATTTCCTTTTTAGACCTTTTTAGAAAAACTAGTCATTGGAGAGGCTTACAGAAGTAAATATGCAATGACACAGAGTGACATGACCCCAAGAATTCCTTCCACTGACCTCAGTCTCTAAGTCATCCATTTCTAGTCCATCTTGCCCGTACCAGGGGCAAGCAATACTGCTAAGCACACCAGACCTCTTGTAGGATCTTTCTAAAGGTTCCCTGCAAAATGCATTGTTTTTATAACTGCCAGTTAAGTGATACTTCAGCTGCATTTGAGGAAGAGTGGGGACATCCAGTGGCCATGTTGGTTGATAACAACTGAATTATCACTACAATGATATCTTATGATTTGATATAAACTCTTGAACTGCAAAGGCTCTTAAAAGATTTTTGTTTTCAACAATTTTAAGTTACTGCAAAAGGGATATTTTGGCAGCCCACAAACTTGTATTTAGAGTTCAGTTGGCAAGTGCATCTCCCCAAATCGTCCTATTTTCAGATACCTGGGTCATAGTTTAGTGCTCAAAATTATTTACCACATCAAACCAGAATGCATGATGACATTAACTCCTCTCCAGAATATCTGAACATAATAGACTCTTTGACTCAGTCCACTAACATGGATGACTTGGTCTGGCCTCGGGGTGTGCATAGTATACGAATATTGAAAGTAATCTTTCTTCCAGTATGAAGGAAAATGCAAAGTGTTAACAGGTCAAGAGGTCTCATTGACCAGCTAGTGCAATTTTGAAATTGAGTCTTTTAGTGAGGATAGAACACATGTGTCTTTTAACCTCCCTAGAATAACATTATTGAAAGTTGTTGATGTTGTTCTGGCATGAGAGGAAGTCGTTTGGCCAATAAAAAAAAAAAAAAAAAGCACATAATATTGTTCTCCTAGAATGCAGTTTAATTACTGTGCTTTTTTTTCCTTCCCTTCATCATGTCAGATTTTAAAATCATTTAACACTCAGCATTCATATTCTCATCTGAATAAGGACAGGTAAAGGTAGAGGACAAGATAAACAGATCAAGGACAAGGGAATTCCTAGCATGGAATCTTTGGAACATACACTGTTCTGTCTGCTCTGCAAGTTGCTTCACTCAGGGGCAGCCAGGCTCAAACAAGCTGTGAGTAGATGTGTCTAGCTTTGAGGCTTTATCAGACTTGGTCCATCCCCTTACTTTCCACAACTCATTGCAGGTCTCAACACACTTGCCCTATAGGCTATTCTCCAAATTTCCATACTTAACCTTACCATCAACCATAAAAACTTAACCCTGAGGACTTCCCTGGTGGTCCAGTGGTTAACAATCCGCCTGCCAATGTAGGGGACGCGGGTTCTATTCCTGGTCTGGGAAGATCCCACATGCAATGGAGCAACTAAGCCCATGTGCCACAACTACTGAGCCCATGTACTGCAACTACTGAAGCCCACATGCCTAGAGCCTGTGCTCTGCAACAAGAGAAGCCACTGCAATGAGAAGCCCGTGCACCACAATGAAGAGTAGTCCCTGCTCGCCACAACTACAGAAAGCCATCGCACAGAAACAAAAACCCAACACAGCCAATAAAAAATTAATTAATTAATTGAAAAAAATCTTTAATCATGGTACATAATTATAGGACCCTGCTCCCAGGGAGATGTTCCTAATCAGAAAGGAAATTGATGAACCTTTAGAAATTTAAGAGTAAAGGTCACATGCTGCTTGGCAGTGTTACTGCTCCAAAAGAATTTTCTCCTAATAGAAGACAATGCCTTATCACATAAAAATAACTTGTAATATTGGAATTTCAGACAGATGTTTGTCCATCTCAGAGCTGCATAGATCTTACCATGTAGACTCTCGGCTATAGATAAAAATCAATCCTAACTCTTAACTATTAGAAGTAATCAGAAGAAATGAAGACCTCCATTCTCCTCATAAATCTCTAGATTTTTGCTTGAGAACCAAAAACCATACATTGCCTACACTGCACCTGACCCTGCTGTCATTCACATTCGCCTCGACTACAAAGCTTGTGTAGACAGTTCATCCCTTAACGATTCTTCTAGAATATATTTCCTTTATGAGGTTCACCGCTGTGTTGTAGTAACTCAGTGTTACTTTGGAAAGACTGAGGACCAAGAGACCAGCATGCCAGCTCTGACTCTCCTACTCATTAACCATCTGACACCACATCCGTCAGTGTACATTTCATGATCAGCTTTCTCATCTATAAAATGAGCAAATTAGATGATCACTAAGGTCCATCATTATAAAATATTCTCTCATCCCATTTCCTTGTTTGGAATTGATTTGTCCATATTATGGCTATTCAAAAGTCAACTGAGTAATATTCTGGTGTACGTATATACCACATATTCTTTATCCATCATCTGTGGATAGACATTTAGGTTGCTTCCATGTCTTGGCTATTGGAAATAGTGCTGCACTGAATATTGGGTTGCAGGTATCTTTTCAAATTATAATTTTCTTCAGAGATGTGGTATATATATACACACAATGGAATATTACTCAGTCATAAAACAAATGAAAGAATGCCACTTGCAGCAACATGGATGGACCTAGAGATTATCATACTAAGTGAAGTAAGCCAGATAGAGAAATAAATATCATATGATATCGCTTATATGTGGAATCTAAAAAAATGATATGAATGAATTCATTTACAAAACAGAAATAGACCCACATACATAGAAAACAAACTGTGGTTACCAAAGGGGAAGGGGTGGGGAGGGATAAATTAGGAATTTGGAATTAACATATGCTCACTACTATGTATAAAATAGATAACCAACAAGGACCTATTGCATAGCCCAGGGAACTATATGCAATGTTTTGTAATAACCTATAGGCAAAAAGAATCTGAAAAAGAATGCATATGTATATATAACTGTCACTTTGTTGTACGTCAGAAACTAGCACAACATTGTAAATCAACTATACTTCAATTTAAAAACAATTTTTAAGTCATCTGACATCATAAGTTCTTTGTAGAAGATTCTCTCATTCTAAAAGAAAAAACCACAGAAGTTCACTACCAGAAAGACCTTCTGTATTTAAGAAAATTACATACCAACATTTAGAGTCGATGATGTGTGGCTCAGAAATGCCTCATGGTGTATCCTCCTCTAAACCCCCAAAGTACTTTATTATACTTCCTGTCTTCCATGAGATACAGAAAAAAAAAGAACAAAATAAGAACCCAGGAATCCTACATCCTCACTTTCTGCTCTAAACAATGCTTATAATGATCTCTGAAGAAAGCAGAAAAAAAATGAGCAGTGCCGCTGCTCACGCCATGGTTCTCAACAGTTTGCCATAATACACATTTGAAGATCTTTCTTCTTTCTTTCCTGCCAACACAGGAATAGGAGGCAGAACAGCAACAAGGGATATCACAGGAATTTGCTTTCTCTGGCTTAAGGAGAGCCATTCCATTTCTTGCCTGAAGTTTAACTTGATTATGCATTCATTAAAGACGAGTGATGGCGATGATTAAACAAAAACATCTTTAAAATGCAGAGTTCATTTCAGCCCATTTGGTTTTGTTACACACAAATTGGATTTGCATTGCATCCTGCGCAGCAGGTACTCCACTTGAAATCAAAGACAGATGCTTTTATGGGATTAAAAAGAAAACCTAGGAGGAGGGGGAGAGGGCGAGAGATTGAGATATTTTGCATTTCGGTAATAATGGCTCCAATATGAAATAGCGATCATTTTGCTGCTTTATTCATATAAGTGTTTGGGCTATAATTAAAAGGAAACAAGAACCCCCACCATAACTTGAATCGTTGTCAAAGAAGAACATTTAATTTGCAGGGGGAAAAATGATTTTTCCCATAAATGTCTAATAATACCTTAGCATATTTGAAATTTAATCATAAGTGGCTTAGAATTAAACCATTTGAATTATTACTGAAACATTTCAAGTGGTGACATTAAATGCTTTGTTTGAAATTAGCCATTAATTCAAAAGTCTTCTCTAGCGCTGCTGTGAGAGTTTAACTCCTTGTCTGTAAACAGAAGTCCCTGGTTCTCACAATATATAATTAATCTTCACACCTCTACAACACTCACATTGCTGGCTATTTACACTGGTACCTTTGGTTAAATTACTCTGGAAAATATAATTTTATAATTGCTATATCTACTGTTTTAAATTTTTATATATTCATCAGCTTATTGGACTTTTGTTCAGAGCACTAAGCAGAGAAAGGCAGAACCTGACAGAGCCCCTGCATAGCTCACATTTCTATTACTTCCAAGACGTTTTCTACAGTGAAGATGGTTAATCTCTTACAGTGCCTTGCAGAGTGTCTGACTCTATAACAGGGTGATACGAGCATTCCTTGTCTATTTGAGAATGCATCTTGTAGAAGATAGATTGCACTGATGGCCCCAATTACTGGCCTTCCTGGTCTACGCTCTTTGCAACATTGCAGATCTTCCCATGGAGAGGCGGGATCTATTTCCCCGCCTTTTGAATCTGGGCAGGGCTTGTGATTTGCTTTGGTCGCTAGGGTCTGGTGAAAAGGATGATATGTCAGTTCTAAGCCAAGGTCCTGGAGGCCTTGCATATTCAGTTCTTTCTCTAGAACCCCTGATTCTGCAATGAAAATAAGGCTAGCCTGATGAAAAATGAGAGATATGTCACCCCATACCTCCTACCAACATCCCACCAACCCCCCCATAAGCAGAGCAGCCTAGCCAAGACGAAGCTGACCGCAATCAAGACCAGAAGAACTGCACGGCTGAGTCAAGACCAAAAAAGTCATTAATTCAGGGGATGTTTTGTTACATCGCGGTGGATAATGATACACATCTGCATCATTTAATTGGACTTGAAATGGTGAGTAGGATTTCCAATGCTTAGCATATGCCTCTGTCATAGTATGTGTTAGTGTTTAATAAATATGTACTTATTTATAGTTGGGTGGAGATTCATTTATCTGCTTTAGTCTGTTGACCAATATGTTCTAATAAACTCGCATATAGCTGTGCCCTCCACAGTTACATAGAGTGCTTGGAGAAAAAAAAAAAAAAAGCATTGTGCTCTATTCTTTTCCTCACTGAGAATATTATGCATGAAAAGTGACCCGAGAACGTGGATAAAGGACTTGTTGGAGAGAGAAGCCAGCTTTACCTGTAAGTAGTTTAGCTGGCTTGAAAATTCATGCAACATCTTACCTAGATGAGGTTTACCGTTTCAAAACCTTCATGGAAGATAATTCCACAATCAAGGCTAGATGTCACTTTCTAATGATCTGCAAACCTCTGAAAGAAAGGATGTTTCCCAACATGCTGAACCACTGAAACATAGAATTGGAAGAAATTTTAGAGATTAGCTTGCCCAACGTCCCACTTCACACAGAAATCTCTACCTCAATCCCCCAGAAAGGTAATAATTGTCATTAGTAGGTAACATTTAACGTATACTTACTAAGCGCTAGATCCTGTGCTAAGTACTATCTGTGTATTAGTTTGTCACAAAAATGTTATGAGGTAAGCACCTTTCTAAAATTGGGAAAATGGGACCTCCCTGGTGGCACAGTGGTTAAGAATCCGCCTGCCAATGCAGGGGACACTGGTTCAATCCCCACAGGTTCAATCCCTGGTCCGGGAAGATCCCACATGCCACAGATCAGCTAAGCCAATGTGCCCCTGAGCCTATGCAGTAGAGCCTGCGAGCTGCAACTACTGACACCATGTACCACAGCTACTGAAGACTGTGTGCTCTAGGCCTGGCATGCCACAACTGCTAAGCCCGTGTGCTACAACTACTGAAGCCCGTGCACCGAGAGCCCATGCTCTGCAACAAGAGAAGCCACCACAATGAGAAGCCCTCGCACCACAACAAAGAGTAGCCCCCACTCACCACAACTAGAGAAAGCCCACACACAGCAACAAAGAACCAACACAGCCAAAAATAAATTTTAAAAATTAAAACAAAAATAGTAAGGAAAATAAGCTCAGAAAGGTTAAGCAATGTGTCCAGGTTGTGTCCAGTGTCATGCAAGCAGCACACAGCAGAGATGGAATTCATACTCTAGCGTCTGCTCTCTTAACTATGAAATGGTTCCTCACTGTTAACAGCAAGACCCATTCATTGGAGATTGAGTTACCTTGCGGTGATTTCTCTTCCTCTCCCAGAAATACTCCAGCAGAAGCAGAACATCTGAAAACCTCTTTTTACAAGGGTTCAAGTTCAAACTCCCACATTGTAACTTCCACACATTGGCTTTTTTTCCAGCGTTGAGAGCTGCAAAGAAAAATTCTTATTTTCTCTTTTACTGACAGATTTCCAAATATTTGACCCTTCTCTTTTCATTTATTCCTTATCCAACATAGTTTGCATGTTCTTCACTCACAGTCAGCCCTCCAATGAAATCTCTACAGCTCCTACTCCCTACTTGTCTTTTCAGTGCAGAGACTAGTCATCTTACAGCTTAAGACAGCATCTGATTTTTATGTTGTGGTTGCTTGGTGTGTGGTGGAATGATCAGAAGACTTTAAGTAGAAAAATCATCCCTAAAACCTTGCATTGACCATTGAATTTAGTACTACAAATATTTTTTTCTATAAACCATCCTATAAACATGTCATACATTTGTTGTTCTTTACCTAAGTTTAAGGCCACAGTTAGTCCTTTGGAAAGGTGCATGAGTCAAGTCCATTGCCAGATTCAAAACAATTTCACTGGTAGCCTATCCCAAACGTACAGAACCCTGAAGATGATAAAAATCCATTGCTTTATTTTTCTGGCTGGGTTACTTTCTAGTTCATTCCGAGGTTGCCTCAGAGAGGTGTCCAGCATCGTCTCTCACTATTGGTCCATTACCAAGTGTCCACTTCATTTTGATGGTTCGTTTGTTACTGATGCCATGGTACCCACGTTTTTAGCATGAATATGGCCCCAATGCCCATAGAAAAGGATGTCTTCCAGATTCTCCAAAATGAGGCATTTAAAGGAACAACAGAACTCCCTTGCAAATGTTTCTCTTGCAGTATTTACCAACTCTTATTGAAGAACTTAAATATTGTTATGCTAACAAAATATCTTCATTTTTGTGTGTAGGCTTTTTTTTTTCTTTGTTATTGTTGCTGATTTTTCTGTTTTTGTTTTTTTAATCAAAGTCTTTGTCTATAAGTTGCTGGCACTCTGTAATGATCATAGTTTACATGCCTGTATTTCATTCACTTGTATTCCATTTTATGTTGTGTATTTCATTCATATGCACAGCCTTCGGCTCCTGATGATCTCTCAAATTATCCCAATACATTCTTAAGTTTGCATTTTTAAAAGTTGTGTTTCTAAAAGTCTCTCAAATTTCAGACAGTCTGACCGACATTAACTGATGAGTCCACACTCCTATATATTTCTACCATTGCCCTGTTCTTTAATAAAATTCAGAGTCTCCTGATGACAACAGTAAGAGTAGATTAAATATACATTTTATTTATTTATTCATTTGTTGCTATATGCAAGATACTTGCTAAGTGCTTTATATATATACTATCATATATATTTATAATATATATATAATATCACATGTATGTATATATCATGTGCATATGTGTGTACAAGCTTTTTTCCCCACAGGAATTACAGGAGACAGGATTTTTTAAATACAATTATATTGAGGTACAATTTTAAACAGTAATATGAATTCATTTTAAGCATAAAGTTTGATGAGTTTTGATAAATGAATATTTGATGTGACCACCATCTAAACCAAAATATAGAACATTTCAAACTGTCCCCTTGAATCCCTTTTGGGTCAAGCACTCTCTTTCCCTACCCAGGCAACCACTGATCTGATTTCTGTCACAATGGAATCTTTTTACTCTTTTAGAATTTCACTTAAATGGAATGATACAGTGTATACTCTTGTGTCTCATTTCTTTTTCCCAGCATTATATTTTTAGATTCATCAGTGTTGCTATATAAATTCATTCCATTTTATTGCTGAGTAATATCCCACTGTATGGCTATGACATAATTTACTTATCCATTCACCTGTAGATGGATATTTGAGATGTTTCCAGTTTGTGGATGTTACTTGCAAAGCTGCTATGAGCATTTGTATACATACCTTACTGTAGACATTACATTTTCATTTCTCTCGGATGTATACTTAGGAGCAGTAGAATTGTTACATATTTGATAAGCATATATTTAATTTTATAAGAAACTGTCAAACTGTTTCCCAAAGTGATTGTACTATTTTATATGCCCACAAGCAAAATACGAGTTTTTTTTTTTCCATTGATCCACTTCCTCACCAACATTAAGTATTGTTGGACTTTTTCATTTTAACCTTTCTAGTGAGTGTGAAGTAGCATTGATTTTGGTTTTAATTTGAATTTCCCTAATAACTAATAATGTTCAGCATCTTTTCCCGTGTTTACTGGACATTATACATCTTCTTTTTAAAAGTATCTGTTCAAATCTCTTGCTCATTTTGGAGGGTTGTTCGCCTCTTAGTGAGTTGTAGGAGTAATTGATCTGTTCTGGATTCCAGTTCTTTGTTAGATATCGCAAATATTTTCCCCAGTTTTTTACTTTCCTTTTCATTTACTCAATGGTGTCTTTTGAAGAGCAGAAGCTTTTAATCTGATGCAGTCTAACGTATCAACTATTTTCTTGTATGCTTTTTTTGTCCTAAGCAATCTTTTGTCTACCACAATGTTAAAAAGGTTTTTTTCTATGTTCTCTTCTACATGTTTTATAGTTTCATTACTTGTCTTTAGATCTATGATCCATCTCCAGTTTATTTTAATGTATATTGTGAAGTAGGGGTAGAGATTCTTTTTTTCATACAGATAGCTGATTTTTTTTTAATTAATTTAAAAATTCAATTCCTCATTGAATTATCCTGGCACCTTTGCCAAAAATCAATTGAACACTAATCTGGTCCATTGATCTCTATGTCTATCATTATGCCAATATCACACTGTATTTATTACTATGATTTTATGGTAGGTCTTGAAATCAGATAGTATAAGTTTCCCATCTTTTCCATCATTGACATCTTTTCTGTTTTCCAAAATTGTTTTTGTCTAGTCCAGCTCCTTTGCATCTTCTTGTAAATTTTAGGATCAGCTCATCATTTTACATATAAATCACACTCACACTAAGATTTTTATTGGGTTTGGATTGATTCTATATATAATATGAGGGTGAGTCATAAATTATCCGCACTCTGGCTGTAGAATTTATAGAAGTTTTAATATAACCAGAGCATGGATAATCTTTGACTCACCCTCAAATATATTGATGTATACCAATTTGTGAAGAATTATTCTTAATGACATTAAATCCTTCAATCTATGAATATGATATAACTTTCTGATTAATTAGGTCTTCTTTAATATCTCTTATCAGTTTTTTAAAAAAATGTTCACTGTACAGGTCTCCCACATACTTCAGCCTATTTTGTCTAAGCACTTCAGGAGTTAACTGCATTTTCCAAATGAGAGAATAAGATGATGAGAGTATATAGTTTATCCAGAGCTAGCAAATGGCTGAGCCAAGGTTTGAATCCAGAAGTAACTGAATTCAAAGACCATGTCCTTAACCACAAGGCCAGCAATCCTCAGACCAAAGGTAGGCAGAGGGAGTCGAGGCAACAAGGAAGATTTTTCAAATCTTACATGCCCCACAAGACATTCTGATATCCCATTGGCAAGAGGATGAGGGAGCCTGGAGAGCCAGAAAAGCTCCCAAGATGTTTCTGTTATAGCCCGCTCATTGAGAACTACTTAGGAAGGCGTTTTGCAGCCATCAGTCCCAATTCAGTCAATTCCAGCCGGCCAACCTGTGAAGTCTTTGCTAGCTGGTTTCTAAAAAGATCTGGCCAGGAAAGAAAGAGCCTGGTACGCGAGAGCCAGAAAGATCCTATACTACCAGAAGCAGCTTCATAAACAATAAAAATGGGCATCTCTCTCATATTCTGGTCTCACCTGTTTCCATTCTATGAATAAGCAGATGCGCAAATTCATTTTGAATACAAGTAATGTTTTAAAATCCAGCGTTTCTTTGTCTTTTTTCACTCATTCAACTTCAATTTATTATGTTTTCCCTTTTGTCCCTCCTTCCTTTACTAAGCTAAATGTTTTATTTTGAATATTAATTTTGAAGAATGGACAAACAAGCAAGAAAAAAGGGATGATGAATTGCACATTAGATGTGCCATGTGCTATGTTTATAGAAGACAGGATCATGGTCTTTGACAAACAAGTCAGCAAGGAGCCACGCTTAGGAACTTCCCAGTCAGGAGAGGCTTGCCATGTTGTGCTAGCTGTGGGATATGGTAGCGAGATCTAGCCCAATGGAAGAGAAATGGGCTCAGTAGTGAAATTCGTGTGTGTCTGTTAGAGATGGAAAGAATGGCTATCTATTTGAATGGAAAACAAACATATATATACAGATGTTTTTATTATAATATTAATAATGGCTAAAATTAATTTATCCAATCTACTAGGTACTCATACTACCCTTTGAAAAGGGACAATAACATCATGTTTATTGAAGTTTCCACTTCAGCCAAGACATGGAAGCAACCTAAATGTCCATTGACAGATGAGTAGATAAACAAGATGTGGTACACATATACAGTGGACTATTAGCCATAAAAAAGAATGAAATAATGCCATTTGCAGTAACATGGGTGCACCTAGAATTTATAATATTAAGTGAAGTAAGTCAAACAGAGAAAGACATATATCATATGATATCACTCATATGTGGAATCTAATTTTTTAAAATGATATGAATGAATTTATTTACTAGGGTGAGTCAAAAACTATCTGCACTCTGGCTGTAGAATTTATAGAAGTTTTAATATAACAGGAGTGCAGAGTGTGGATAATTTTTGACTCACCCTCGTACAAAACAGAACAAACTCAGAGACATCAAAAACAAACTTATGGGACGTTGCTGGTGGCGCAGTGGTTAAGAATCCGCCTGCCAATGCAGGGGACACGGGTTCAAGCCCTAGTCCAGGAAGATCCCACATGCCGAGGAGCAACTAAGCCCGTGTACCAAAACTACTGAGTCTGCACTCTAGAGCCTGCAAGCCACAACTAATGAGCCCATATACCACAGCCACTGAAGCCCGTGTGCCTAGAGCCTGTGCTCTGAAAGAAGAGAAGCCACTGCAATGAGAAGCCCCTACATCTCGATGAAGAGCAGCCCCGCTCGCTGTGACTAGAGAAAACCCTCAAGCAGCAACGAAGACCCAACACAGCCAAAAATAAACAAATAAAGAAATAAATTCATAAAAAAACAAAGCAAAGCAAAGAAAGAAACTTATGGTTACCAAAGGGGAAACATGGGGGGGGGAGGAATAAATTAGGAGCTTGGGATTAACATACACACACTACTATATATAAAACAGATAACCAACAAGGGCCTACTGTATAGCACAGGGAACTCTACTCAATATTCTGTAATAACCTATATGGCAAAAGAATCTGAAAAAGAATGAATATATGTATATGTCTAAATGAGTTACCGTGCTGTAGACCTGAAACTAACACAACATTGTACATCAAACTCTCCTCCAATAAAATTAATTTTAAAAAAAGCTTCCACTTCATAAGAGAGAAAACCTACAAAAAGCAATTCCATTTCATCCTGCAGCACATGCTGCTCCCTCAGTCCAACCTGCACGGCACCGTGACATCCTGGCATCCTGACATAGAGAAGCAGGCATCTCGTATGAACCTGCAGGGGACCTGGATTCACAGAAGCTGAGTCAATTTCCTTACAATATGACCTTAGACAAGTCACTTGGTGCATCTGAAGGTATGCCTGTATCTGTAAAATAAAATGAGAATAAGTGTGTCACAAGCTTTTTATGACTGTTAATGGAAATTAGGTGGAATGCGTGATAAACTGTCACCATATTGGTGGTGGTGGTGGTGGTGGTAATAGTGTCATCATTATGATCTCCATCATCCAGCCTATGAACCACTCCTGCGCTGTGTGTACGAGCACAACAGTTCAATTAATTTTGTCTTCCCGTGTTTTTAGCAATAGCCATGATACCCCTTTATCTATAAACCCATTCCGTTCCTTAGCTCCATTCAAGGGAGTTCAGAATATAATTGTCAGAATATCAAAACCAAAATCCAGATGGCTGTGTGATGACAGCTGGAAGCATGCATTGACCTTGGAGCAAGCTTGCCTTGTTGCTGGTCTGACTTAGAACCCTGTACCTTCAGTCACAACTCTTTGAGGTCTGCACTACCCCCAAGTCACAACACTTCCAGTCCCCTTTAGTCTGCTCATCTATAAAGGCTTCTGTCTTGACCTCTGATTCTAATAGCTGATGTATTTCCCTCAAGGTACCTGGCACCCTGCCATGACTAGCACTCTTGATTTATCCATTCTGGAAAGGCTATATGCCCTTATTCCTGATAGAGCCACTTCCCTCTAAATGTTGCTCTGTAATGTAGAATATTGGAATCTTATTTGCAGTGATAACGAACATCTAAAGAGCACTTTAGATTAGAAAGCACTTTCACATCCATCCTCTCGAAAACCTTATAAGAGATTATTTTATCCCGCAATGAGGAAATTGAGACTGAAAAAGGTTAGGTGAATTTTCCAGGATCATAGTAGTACATCCAAGCTGAAACTTGAAATCAGGTCTTCTGACTCCAGCACCTATGAATTTATCTCTTGCCACCTTGATCAAAACATGCACTGATTTACTCATCCAATGAACATTTCATGAGTACCTGAATGCTGCAGCTACCTTAGCCCTCAGAGATGCTCACAGTCTAGCAAGCATTCAGTTCTGTGAACACAGGACCAATGTCTTATTCTTCCTGGAATTACCAACTCCTAACACAGTATCTGGCACAGAGCATATTTATTGAATGAATGAATGGTATATGAATGAATATATTAAAAATTAAATTACTTTTTAAGCAAATGCTCACACAATGAGAAATTACTCTATAAAACACAAAGTGCTGTATAAATTTTAAGCACTATCACTGTATTCAATTTTAGGTGGAATTTTAATTTCAATTAGAATGCTACAGTGAGTTCTTAGATAATTCTAATAATGTCTTTTTTATCCTATTTGACATTATTTCCTTCAAATTCAATACACCATCAGGAGAAAGACTGTTTTAAGCCCCTACTTCAAGAATTCTTTAATCCTCTGACCTGATTGCAATCACTTCAGCAAATTCACCCACACCCTGATTCTGTCACTGCCAAAATTCCCATATGGAAGGGGAGGAGCCCACTCAGAGGACTTGGCACAAATCCTGGTAATAGCACTTATCACATTTTATTGTAATTATCTGTTGACATGTCTTTTTCCCCCTCAAATCAATGCCACTTGATAATTCACCTACTAAAAGTTTTCAAGATCTCACAACAAAACTGTCAGTTTTTTACAGTAAAATATTCTCCTTTAAAAATTAACCCCAAATAAGGTTCCTTTAAGTTTAGAAAATATTTAACAATGCTTCTACTGTTTGGTTCAGTTTCCTTAATACATGCCTTTTCACAAATGCCTTAAATCGACATGTAAAATCCTAAAATGAATATTCAATTTTTAAAACATGCCTAAGCTAATTTGAAAGGATAGTTTTGAATTAGAAGGTCTTCTGCTTCCAGGTTATGGTAATAATGCCCAAGCTAATATATTTCATTATAAAAGGTCAGTCTACTCAGTTATTACCAAGTTATTAACTAAAAATACTGTTGTGTGGCAAAGAATTCCATGAGGCACTTTCACCAGGTGCTGATTTTATATAGAAGATAAATTTAAAACAGCTTCTTTTAGTTTAAGAAAAATATTTAAAGGTTGGGTAAAATCACTGTTTTAATAACAGATGGTCATTGCTTCGAATTCATTTTTCTATACGTTAAATTTGCTTATCATTTTATGTGATATTTGTGTACACATGTTCCGAGACTGCAAATTTTGTTAGGATCTTCTCACTAGCAATTCCTCAGAGAGAGAGAAGTAGCAGTATTTTGGAAGCTCAGTATCTGAAATAGTTGGAATAGTTCCTGGAGGGATCTGTTACTGAGACCCTTAGAAGGCCAAGACTTTTCTGCTTTACATAAATATGCCACAAGCAGATGTTTAGGGTTTATGCTGTGTGCCAGTACCACCCGACATTGGATTTACTTCAGGCTGATGAGAAGAACAAGACCAGAAACAATATTTGACTCTCAGAATTAAGCTAAGTAAGACTAGGTAGTTAATTTTAAGTAAAACTGGGAGCAAAATATTACATAAACGGGATAGTAGGTGACATTCACTCTTTAAATATGTACTTTCTATGTGGTGTTTCTTCATACAAATTCTAAAGCTCATCCTTTCAATTCAATAATCCCTCCAATTTTTTCCAAAAAAAAAATTCCAGGCTAGGAGGTCCAGAAAGTTAATTTTAAGGGTAAAAACAATCGTAGAAGTAATGGGCTCACAAACAAGTTAAAGGCAAAAATGTAGAGAAGGAATATTCTGTCAAAGAATTCCAGCCACATCAGTGTAGCTCAGTGACAGCGGTTACTCCCGGTAGCCGACTGGCGAAGGCAGAGTTGCTGGAAAATGATTGACACATTTCATCAAAGCGTCTACTCAGCTGCCTCTGCCAACTGTCGCTGGTAAATGGCTTAATCTTTGCTAAACTTTCATGCAGGAAACTCGGAGTAGTTGAAATGCACCCACATATAGACCCGAAACTCTAATGAGATCATTTGACATTCTGATTGATATGAAATCTACATTGTGTTTTGACTTGCCTGCCACCATTGATATGGTGGATCCCGGTTTGAAAGGTTCAAAAGTGACAGTGATTTTACAATACATCCCAACTGTAACTGAGAACGAAGAAATGTGGACATGAATGAGTTAATTGCCAGTTATTTGTTATAAGGTAAATTTTTTTTATCACATTTCATACTTACTATTTTTTTTTTCCCTTAGGGAAAGTAATTGGTTAGGAGGACAGAGGGACATAAATATTTTATGTAATCTCCTGAAAATAGTCATATGGGTTCTTTCAGGAATGTGTGTTTATATGCCTTAGGTTGAGGGGATTTATGCAAAAAGGTTGAAATGCAAGACAATACCAATGGCAACATCCATCTGCCTACATCAGTTGTGGGTCAGCCTCTGCTGCCCTTCGACACCCATAACTTTCTGACTTGGATTTCAGATTGGTTTCTATGTTACGGTAAACCCACACTTCCTAAAAGTGTTAGTGGGGCTGTGACTTTTTCTGCTTAACACTGATCTTTTCTGCAAACCTCTAGAGCCTTTGTGAGCAGGAATAGGAATCAAAAAGGAATTCTGGGTGCCTTCACCCTACTGTACTGCTGAGTCAGGTAAATCCTATTATAACATTTACATATGAGGTGGAAGGAGAGGTCTGGCATCTGCATTCGTGTGCCTTCCTCCATTTTCACACTGCTTGAAAAAGATAAATCGCTATTACCAGGAGAATTAAGAGGAAAAATGTTTGGCTTCTGTCACCCAAAGCTACTTTACCAGGGGAAATCGGCCTAAACTTGTTAGTCACCCAACATATGAAGGCTCTGCGATCAAAGGTAACAACCTCCAAAATGCAGTCTTCCCATCACTGTTTTCCCTGCCGCCTCTTAAGAAGAGGTCAGACCATGTGATTCTGATTCTTTACAATTAACTCTGCACATTGGGTTTCTCTCTCTTTCTCTGTTTCTCTGTCACTCTCTGTCTCTCTGTCCCTCCCTTTCTCATTGTTTTAAGAACTGATTTTCTTTTAACTAGGAAATTTTTATCGTGCCAGCGATAATTTCAAATACAGACATACACAAGTTTCTGTAGAAACTCTTAATATGTAAAATTTGAGTTGCTTCTAAATTTGGCAAAATGCCTTACCTTCTCCGAATTCATAAGACAGATGAGACACAAAAGTGAGATAAATGATGCCGTCCTACTATTTCAAATGCCATATTGATATAGTCATTATTTGTGCCAATAAGGCTCACTGTCATCTAATTTTAACCTGTTTCTGTGTTAATTATGCTTAATTTTTGTCTTTCCTGTCTTTTGACATCTTATGTTCTTCATTTACTAGAATGGAAGTCTGTGAACAACTAAATCTTTCAAACAACGTTCAGAGTGCCTATTAGGTGCTAAACACTATCTTGGGTGAGGGTTGGGGAGAATAAAAATATGAACCAGATATGCCTGACACATAATACAGGCTTAATAAAATGTGTGAAGAATGAAAAGGAGGAGGAAAAGGACAGCAAGAGAGAGGGAGCGAGAAAAGATAAAAGTGTCTAATAATTCACTCCATGCAAGAAAATTGTTACTCTATCCCACCATTCTGCTGTGGCTTCTTCATAGAGAATATTATCTTGACTACTTATGTGTATATTGTCTTTCTCTTTAGCCAAAAAGTAAGTACCATGAAAGGAGCAAAGTTACTGGTCTGGCTCACAATTGTGGAAAAGTGTTTTTGCCAAAGAATGTGAAATTAAAGAAAAATGAATGCACCCCCAAACCTTAGAAGGGCAAGAACAATTTTCCACTTTCCACATTCACCCCCAATGAACAAACAGCCTTCCTTCTAGGATCTTTACTCCCACACAATAAGTCAGAAAGAAAAAAACAAATACCATATGTTAACACATATATATGGAATCTAAAAAAAGTGGTATTGATGAAGCCAGTGGTAGGGCAAGAATAAAGATGCAGACATAAAGAATGGACTTGAGGACATGGGGTAGGGGAAGGAGAAGTTTGGACGTAGTGAGAGAGTAGCACTGACATACATACACCAGCAAATGTAAAATAGATAGCTAGTGAGAAGCTGCTGCATAACACAGGGAGATCAACTCGATGATGGGTGATGACGTAGAGGGCTGGGATAGGGAGGGTGGGAGGGAGTCGCAGGAGGGAGGGGATATGGGGATATACATATAAATACAGCTGATTCACTTTGTTGTACAGCAGAAACTGGCAGAACGCTGTAAAGCAATTATTCTCCAAGAAAGATCTGAAGAAAAAAGTTAAAAAATTTAAAAAAAGAAATCCTACCCTGCATGTACCTTGCTCATCCAGTAATCAATCGTTGTGGGTAAAAAATATTAGAAGCTGAATTTGTCCCCATGGAGTGAGGAATTTTCTAACGAAGTCCAGGTTGGAAAAGGATTGCTTTTGATTGATCTTGTCCCCAGCTGATTAGAGATAAGATCCCTCTATCTGCCTTTTAGTCCTGCCCCTCCACCTGCCCCTTCCTCCATTTGCACCTTCCTCCCTTTCATGTGGATTTGGGTTTTTCTTTTTATTTAATTCTTCTCCGTGTAGCCTCTAAATTGTCTCCCACCTCTTCCTGACTCAGGAATTCTTAGAGCTACTTGCTTGCAGTCTTACCCTATTTCCCACTTTGTTGGATGTCTTTTTTTCCATACACATTTGATTTACCACAAACAGTAATCTATGTCCTCCTGGGAAAAGTGTGGTAGCCTCAGAACACACTGCTAAAATAACAGAAAGTGCATAGTTGATTACTTGTATTTAATTATAGTTCAGACACTCATGACAAATTCCTCACTCCTCTTTGCAATTAGGAATAGTGATTAGGAAAGCTTGCATATCACTCTCCAGTTCTCCTTTAAAAGCCCACCTCTAGGGCTTCCTAGGTGGCGCAGTGGTTGAGAATCCGCCTGCCAATGCAGGGGACACAGGTTCCATCCCTGTTCCAGGAAGATCCCACATGCCGCAGAGCAACTAAGTTCATGCACCACAACTATTGAGCCTGAGCTTTAAAGACCGTGAGCCACAACTATTGAGCCCACGTGCTGCAACTACTGAAGCCCACGCACCTAGAGTCCGTGGTCCGCAACAAGAGAAGCCACGGCAATGAGGAGCCCCGCGCACCACAACTAAAAAAAGCCCGTGCACAGCAAAAAAGACTCAACACAGCCAATAAAATAAATAATAAATAAATAAATTTATTTTTTAAAAAAAGCCCACCTCTAGTGGATGGTGGTGTAATTGGCTCTTAATTTCACATTGCATAAGTAGATTAGAAAGAGGCAGCAAGGGACTTCCTTAGCGGTCCAGTGGTTAAGATTCTGCACTTCCACTGCAGGGGGACACGGGTTCAATCCCTGGTTGGGGAAGTAGGATCCTGGTGAGGCCAAAAAAAAAGAAAAGAGAAAGAGACAGCTTATGCTTAAGTGATCTGGATGAGCAGGGTTTTTCTAAAAAGGCAGATAAAGGAATTAAGACCACATCACTTGTTACCCCAAACGGGTCTGCGGTCTGCTAATGACAAGTCAATAAACAGCTTCAAACCGAACCTGACCTAGTGTCATCAGCAATGTTCCTGACTGTGAAAATTCATTCATTTCAGCCTTGTTTATGGTCCTAAAATGAAAAATAACTATCATTATTATTACTTATTTTTTCACTTAAATAAGATCCTATACCTTCCTGAAAACTGTCATTTTGTACAAATATTGCCAGAGGGTGGGCCCCTACTAAGAAATGTGAGACTTGTGCGATTCCCGCATCCTTGTGAAATGCAAGTGCCTGTGAACTCTGACAGGTTATAATTACTGCAGGCAGAGTCAGCTGTCAGTTACTAGCATGATTTTTCTTCCCGGATGGCTTTTAGCAGATACCTAAAATTCCCCTATTAGACCGTATATGTTTAGGTCAGTGATTCTCAAGAGGGTGGGAGCAGGGAGACATGGAAGCAAATGAAGGTGCAGAGGAAGATGAGACTCTTCACGTGGTTTGGAAAACATATCTAATACGTCATTGCTTGGTTATACAATTACTGGAACCAAATCTCTTGGTATTATCTTTCTTGGCTTAGGAAATAAAGTAGAAGCTCACTACAAGATGCCTGAGTTTTGCAATGTTGAATAGTAACAGTCTGGGTGGAAACTGACCTTCTCTGCGGTCCTTAGAGTAAACGGAAAGGTCTTAGAAATTGGTTTATTGGCTGACTTTCTTCAACTGGACCAGTCTAGTAGTACTTTATGATGATGTTGGAAAGTGGCAGAGCAAGACCAGATTTGCTCGTGCCTAGAACCTTCCCCCAATCTTTCTTTGGTCCCACTGAGTCCTGTGGTGCCTTCCAGGGCCTTGGCAAACAGTGGTGCAGGTCATGCCCTGCACACCTCTACAGACTGTCATTCACATGGACTGCAGTATACGGTGACCCTGAATCCTACTCCTTTCTGCTGCCCCTCACCTTCTTTTTCCTCTCCTCCCTCCTTACCCAGATAAGATTCCATGATTCATTATTATAACCCCTCTCCAGCATACAGCCTCCACTTTCTTGCCCCCTCTCCCTCTCCCTTGAGGCCATCTCTTTGTGCCAATTACGGTTCCTGCCTCTCAGCTCCAGACCCACCCTTGGTGGCCCTGCTCTGTGATGGGGGAGCTGCATTCTGCAGACTTCATTTCTTCTTTGCCTGTCGCTCCAAGACAGGCTCTGCCAGTAGAGGGCGCTGGAGGGAGCCCACAAGCCTGGAGGAGGAAGAAGGCACTTCTGGAGTCAGATTGCACGGCGGGCGTCCCAGAAGCACCCATCCCAGTGGCGGCAAGCATCGCTCTGCAGCACACGCTCCTACACGGGCCATGCGCTCTCCTCAGAAACCTGAACTTCAGTCCTGTGTGGCCCTCCTCTGGGTTACTGATTCCTTCTGTGTTCATTTTTCCTTCAGCCTGAGACCTGGAAGCCACTCTCTGCAGTCGCGACCTCTGTGTACTTTGGTGTTATACTTACCCCTTTAATAGTTAGCCATGGTTAGCTTAGGGAGTGCTGTTTACATTAAATGTTCCAGTTCCTGGTGTGGTTTCTGTCTTCTGACTGTAGCTTGATTAATACACCTTGCTAACCCCCAGTGCTGGTTACACCAACTCTGTCTCCTCCACACCTAGAACCTCAAAGCTGAACAAGGCTGAAGAAAAGCATTTAGTTCTTCCATCTCACTCTAAACCCATAATCATGGATGTCAAGCAACAATTCTACATATGCTGACTGTATTTACTCCCCCCATCTTCTAGATGACTCTTTCACATCTTCTCAGCTCTCCTCACCCCTTCAATACCATTCTCTCCTGGTCCTCACTCTCAGCTGATGACCCTGCTTCCTGTGTTGCTGATAAAGTAGACGCCATCAGAAAAGTGTGTCCACACTCTTCTACTGTCATGTCTTATGATCGATTTGCATCAACACTCATTTACCCTACCTTTCTCTGGTACAATGGACCAATTGTCTGTGTTCCTATTTAAGACCAAGAGCCACACTTGAACACAGACCTAATCTCCTAGGGCCGCTCAATATTTCTTCCTCCCTCTATATATTTATAGATCTGACATTTTTTTCTTTCTCTATTGGATTGTTCCAATCAACAGAAAACCTATTTTAAGATCTCTCATCTTAAAGGATGCCTTTCGTGTTCCCATAGTCTCCCTCGAGTTACTACTCCATTTCACTATTCCTTTTTCTATTCTAACTCTTCTAAAACGTGTCCATGTTTGGTCTTTACTCCCTCTTCTCCCATTCTCTCTTCAACTCACTCTGGTCCAATGAAACAGCCATGTCAAGGTCACCAGGGGTCTCCACGTTGCCAATCATTGTCTGTTTCAACTTCACTGAAATATCAGCAACATCTGACACGTCTGCCACTTCTTCCCCTTGTTATAACAGCAGGTGTTACCCTTGTTTCAGCCTGCTAGGGCTACCATAACCGGTGGCTTAAATCACAGAAATACATTTTCTTGCACTTCTATAGGCTAGAGGTCCAAGATGAAGGTGGCATTGGGGTTGACTTCTGGTGAGGCCTCTCCTCCTGGCTTGCTGATGGCCGCCTTCTTGCTGTCTCCTCATATTATAGACTTTCCCCTGTGCCCATGTGGAGAGAGAGAGAGAGGTGTCTCTAGTGTCTCTTCCCCTTCTCAAAAGAACACTAGTCTTTAGCACCCCAATATTATTACCTCATTCAACCTTAATTACCTCTTTAAAGGTCTTATCTCCAGATACAGTCACAGTGGGAGTTAGGGCTTCAATATATGAATTTGGAGGGGATACCATTCAGTCCCAACTTTAAATCTATAGTCTGTTTTCCGCGTAGTTTTCAGACTATACCTTTTAGGAATGTCAGTCAGAGTAACTCACTCTTTAGCTTGAATCTCTCCAACAGCTTCTCATCTCACCCCATCAAAGCCCCAAACCTTCCATGGCCCTCCCCTGATTGACCTCACCCTACCCCCACCATCCCCTCTGGCCTCACCTTCTACCATGATGCCCCTTGCTCCCTCTACTCCAGCGGCAAGGGACTCCCTGCTATTCTTTGCACATACTCTCACCTTTATATTTTCTGCTGTTCCGTAAACTTAATCTCATTTTACCCAAATATTCACATTGCTGCTTCTTTCACTTCCTTAAACTCTCTTTGGTCAAATACTGTTTTATTAAGGAAACTTTCCATGACTGCCCTACAGAAAATAGAAATTCTCTACTCCCAGCTCTCCCTCTACCCTTGCCCCATTTTATTCATATTTCTTCAGCTATTGTTTCTCTCTTCCGACCAAAATATAGTCTTTATAAGAGAAGGACTTTTGTTCACTGTGGTATCCTCAACACCTAAAATAGACCTGGCATATAGTAGGTTTGAAATTTAGACATGAAATTTTTTTTGGGGGGTGGGGGGTACTGCATTGGGTCTTTGCTGCTGTGCTTGGGCTTTCTCTAGGTGTGGCGAGCAGGGGCTACTCTTCGTTGTGGTGCATGGGCTTCTCCTTGCGGTGGCTTCTCTTATTTCAGAGCATGGGCTCTAGGCACATCAGTTTCAGTAGATGTGGCACATGGGCTCAGTAGTTGTGGCTAGCGGGCTCTAGAGCGCAGGTTCAGTAGTTGTGGTGCACAGGCTTAGTTGCTCCGAAGCACGTGGGATCTTCCTGGCCCAGGGCTCAAATCTGTGTCCCCTGCGTTGGCAGGAGGATTCTTAACCATTGAGGCACCAGGGAAGTCCCTAGATATATGGGGTGTTTTCTGAATGTAAATGAATATCCAAGTGGGAATCCTTTAAAAAGATGGTTTGAGAGATGCAAGGAAGTCAATAGGCGAAGGGAAGTTTATTTCTTGGATGATCGGGTTGATGATGATGATATGATAAACTGAGACAGAGAACACAGTCAGTAGAACAAGACTAGAGATAATGAATTCAATACTAAATATAATGGGTTTGAGATGCCAGTAAGAACTGAATTATAGTTTGGGTCTAGGAAATGAATCTCATCTGGAGAAAGATGTGAGTAGCATCTACCCACACATGACTGCATTTGAAATCTTGGAAGTGGATGATCTCCTTCGGAGAAAGTGTATCACACAAAGACCAAGAAAAGGCCTTAAGGAACTCCAACTGTTCACTGATATTGGTACCAGATTAATGATGCTCCTTGTGTCTGAAAATGTCTTTATGGTAGTGTCGCATTTATCTCAGATCCAACCCTGACTCTGAAACCTGGATAACTCTCCCCAATAGACAACACCCCAGTAAGCTGATGCCAGGCCCTGAACTTTCATGCTTTTTTTCAAACAAAAAGAATATATTACAAGAAATGATAGAGTTTCATATGTTCATTTCTTTTGAGGTCAGCTGTCCATTTCTTAGAGGTGAAATTTCTATTATCCAAGGGCCTGGCAAGAAAAGGTGACTGTCTTCCAGTGGCTTCCATGAGGCATGGGAAACTGGGTCTTTCAGTGATAAATGTAGTGTGCTAATTTCTACTCCAATTAAATCTGTGTTTTTAGTCTTGAGGGAGCTGGGCTTTGTGATCTCATCAGTAAGCATGCAGAACCATGTACTGGACTCTGTGGTCTTTTGGCCATGCAGCATCCACTGGGTATCAATGCATCCTCCAATTTTTTAAAATAAGTTTATTTATTTATTTATTTATTGGCTGCATTGGGTCTTCGTTTCTGTGCACAGGCTTTCTCTAGTTGCGATAAGCAGAGGCTACTCTTTGTTGCGGTGTGTGGGCTTCTCATTGCGGTGGCTTCTCTTGTTGCGGAGCATGGGATCTAGGCATGCGGGCTTCATTAGTTGCAGCACATGGGCTTAGCTGGTCCACAGCATGTGGGATCCGGATCAGGGATCAAACCCGTGTCCCCTGCAATGGCAGGCGGATTCTTTACCACTGCGCCACCAGGGAAGTCTCTCCCATTTTCTTTGCTTAATCTCCCTTCTCCATTTTCCTAGCATGAAATTCTGGTGTAGTTGACACCACCACTCCACCCCAGGGATGAGCATGTGACTCGGACTGCACAAGAAGAAAATTCCATCCTCATGGCCACATTGGCCACATTTAGAGGTGAGCCTATGACCTTGGGGCTGATGGGAGTAATCCCAGCTTGTGTCTGGACTATTTAGTGAATGGAGTTCTATTTCTCCATGAGACATGAACTTGAAAGATGCTGAGTTGGAGCTCCAAGTGTCCCATTTGCCTCCAAACAGAACTGTGAATGAAGCCAACAAAGAAGGCAGAAGGAAGAAATGATGGGGGAATTGGTCCTGGTTGCATCATTTTAGCCCCTGGGTCAAGGCAATCTGAAGTTATATCTAGCCTGACATATTGCTGTTCCCAAGCCAACAAAGTCTTTTTTTTTTTTTTCTGCTTAAGCCAATTTGAATCGGGTTTTCTGTCATTTGTAAATCAGAGTCTAATATAGAGAAGATGGTCGGAGTTAAGACACCTATTAGAAGAAAATTCCAGACCACAACCTGTAGATAATCTGTGGGGAGACAAAACCCCTACATCATTCCCACAGCCCTGTCTGTATAAGGGTTACCCATGAACTCTGAACCTGCGCTTCAGTTTCTTAAGGGTTAAGTTGAGGAAGGAAGTCCATTTTATTGTTTTCAGGTGCAATTGGCACTTTTGAATCTGCCCCCATCTAATAGAGGCAAGATCTGTTCAGCTATCACAAACCCAGGGAGTACAAGATCAGGATTTCCTTAGAGACAGCGAGACAGTTTGAATTAGGTTGTCCAGCTCTGTTCTGATCCTTAGAATAAGTTATAGCTATAAGCAATGCCACTGCAATTCCAAGACCTAGGTTTATTTAAGTAAACCTAATAAACTTGTCCCCAGGATTCCTGCTTTCCAGCTTGGGGCTTTGATTAGTGTCATAATCAGTTTATCAATGATCTGGGCCCAAAGGGATTTTGATCTCAATATTATTCTCCTTCCGCCTCCTTCCATTTAGGCAGAAAATTAACAAAATGTGTTGATTAAATAGATTTTTAAAATAAATCTATTTTTTCATAGTGATCAATCAATAGCAGGTCAAGTAAAATGTTACTATATCCACATGGCAAACTACTGGAAGAGGTAACTTTTTTTGGTTTGTTTGTTTTTGTTTTGTTATATTTTTTTCTAAGGGAATAGGAGCTGGCAGTGCCTACATAAACCTTGTTCTTTTCATCCTCTTACAAGGATTCCCAAAGGAAGATCCTGGGAGACACTATCTATCCAAGCAAGAAAACAAACAGAATCCCATCCTGCTTTTGAAGTTTATCACTTTTAAAATATTGCTATTATGATGATAAGCCCTTTTGAGATTGACTTTTTTTTTTCATGGACATTCTGATAGTGTTCAAATCAGAAGCAAAACAAAGTCACCTTTGGATTTCTTTTTTTGTGAGGTGTACTTTACTGAAAACTGAACACATCATTAACATGGAAAAGAGATCAACAAAGTAGTCTGGCATTTAGCTCCAAAATTGGGTGTTCCTGGGTAGAGTTTGATGGTCTCTATAACCCCGGCTGTCCAAACTTTAGTATGCCATTAAACCTGGTCCCAAGTGTTGTCTTAATGCACTGGTAGTGCTTTTTCCTCCACTCCTGCTCTCTAGAAAAATGCACATTATAACTCAACCTGCTGTGAAAATGTTCATTTTATCTCTGAACCCTCACAGCAATTTGAAATTAAGAGACAATGTTTTGGGGGGAAGTTGGTAGAGAAGGGACTTCTTGTTGCTATTGGAATAGGAGACATTCCTAGCCTTCCTCTAGCAAGAGGCATTCAGCAGAGTCAAAGGAGCCTTCTTAGACATGCAACAAATAATTGTTGGAGACCCATAATAGTATAGGCACTTGTTATCCCTCGTCCTCAAGGAAGACTATCTAGCCAGTATATTAACAAATATTATTTCTCACTATACAGCCTATTCTGGTCTTGACATGAGAGAAGTTTGCTTTGTCTTTTTCCCATATAGCCCAGTTACAATATCTTTCTGTAAGTTGTGAATGCCAGTGGCACAGGGTCTGAGTAGTCAATTCACAGAAGAAAAATTGAACAGCCAAAATAAATTTAAAACCCATAAGAAAAAATGTTCAGCCTCATAACTAATTTAAAAAATCCAACTTTAAACATCAGTGACATATAACCCAATTTAGTCTTCACAGGGGAAAGCCTAAATCCTTCCTAATGCCTTTGGAATTCTTCAGAATCACTTATAATTCTTTCTACATCTTATTTCACTTTGGCTGAATGAGTTTTGTGCAGGGATGGAGCACCTTGTTATTTCATAACATTGTCCTTTTTTGTAAACAATATGCCACAAACATGGACCGTAACCCCTTTCCTTAATTTTTGTATAAAGAACAGATTTACCAAAGGTTTATGGTGACAGAAAGGTTGTGAGTCAGATTCTTCTAAGTTCTACATATTTTAAAGGCTGCCCTGCCTCCTCTATTTTCCAAATCCCTGTCCTGGGACTCAATCCCACCCATACCCCCACCCCTGCCCTGACTCTCCTACCTACATCAAAACTCAACATCCCTCATTTTTTTCCTGCAGTTTTTCACCCCCTACTTAGCTCAGGCATCCTGAGTCACTGATATTTTCCCCTAAATAATAAATCTCTATTCTGTGTCCCGCCTTCAGCACAGAAAAAGCAAACTGACAGAAACTTTGAAATTTCGTGCCTGACTTTCTGTCAACTCCACAAGTTTCTCCGAAAAGAATGGAATGGTCGAGATATTTGTTTGCTCATTGTTTTGAATTATGCCACCTCCTTTAAAAAGCAGGAACTGCTGCAATTAGTCTGGGCTTTAAGTATACATTAAAAAATCTTCTTTATTAAATAACTAAGATTTTCACAATAATAATACTCAATGCCAGTGAGGGTAGAGTAAGATAGTCCCATTCACACATAACTACCAGGAGTGCAGACTGGTAAAAATTTGCTGGAGAGTAATATAAAAAGAGTATTAAAGTCAAGACATTCTAAAGAATTCATACTTTCAAGCCTAGTAATTCTGTGTCCATAAATTTATGCTAGAAATAGTGATTTATGAATTGTTTTTTATGTATAAGGGTGTTCCTTACAGTATTGTTTATAACAAGAAATTTAAAAGTCCAATGATAAGAGAATAATTGAATAAATGATGGTATAGTCAAACAAAATGTAGCCATTAAAAATTGGGTTTTTTGAGGAAATTATAAGGAATAGGAAATGTGTTATTCCTGTTACTGGACTTAAGTTCTCTAAAAACATGATTGATGATTAATTCATACATGCAACTTCCAAATCTCTAACACAGTGCTGGCCATGGGATATGTGCACAAGAAATATATACATATATTTGTTGAATGATAAATGAATGAAGAGTCTGGATTTTTGAAATTCCCTTTCTCTTTCTCTAATGATTTATAGTTCTACATGATCTCTACCCTTTCAGAATATACAATTAAGATGTGAAGACAAGATAAAGATAAAGACATGTAACAAGTAACAACAGTGAACAAAAGAAGACTCTTTACAATGAAGTACTGACTTCAGGTTTCCAGTCCTGCTTATAAGGAGCTTGGAAGTCACCACTCCATCCTATTGAAAGGTAAGAAGCTACACAACCTGAAAAAAAAATCAAGAACTTTTCTTGGATCCATTAGACAGAACACAGGGCAAACCACTTTTCCCAAGGTTAGAAAGACAGACAGGTAAGTAGGGGGAGTCATGGATTCCCAGAGCAGAGACACATAAATGGAAAACGCTATGGGAACCAATGGCAGGTAAGAAAACGTGATCTGTAATTGACAAATTGCTGGAGGGTCATTGCGGAGATGGAAGGGTTGGGGGAAGAAATCTGAAATGTCCTGGCAAAAACTCATAAACCCATCTCCACTGCTTGAATAAACAGACACAAGTATATTAGCTACCAACCCTTCAAGAATTATATAGTATTCATGATCAAAAGACAGCACATTTTCCCCCATCCATATACCTACTCTCTCCAACAGTTTAAGAAGACTAACATAGCTAAGTAATTTATGAAGAATTTGGATTTATACCTGTAAACCAACTCAAACTTTTTTGTTTCACCATTAGTCTTGACACAAGTTTACAGCAAAGCACAGGTCTTACAAAATTACCTGGTTAAATATCCTCCAAATTAATACATTCAGCTGAGATGAAGACGAAAGACAGAAATACTGTGAGTCAGAAATTATCCACACTCTGTTGGTTACACTGTCTTAGTGCTTTCTGTTCAAGGCTACTGTCTCCCCCGTCACTGCTGTGCAGGTGTGAACGTGTTACATCAGTTCATTTGTAACTGCAGGGCAAGCAAAAGTGGATGCCCCGATTGGGATTGCCATATATACATTACTAATAAGAAAAAAAATATCAAATTGAACACTTTAAATATATGTGGTTTATTATAAACAAAATAAAATAAAATCTCTTCTATTCCCATTTAAAAAAAAAGGATGCCCCACTTGTGATTTGCACGAAGGAAGAGCAGCATGCAGTGATTCGTTTTTTGTGTTCTGAGGGTGTACCTGGTGCCATTGTTTATCGAAGACTTTGTGCGCAGTATGGAGAAAGTGTTTTGTCATGAAGAGGTGTGTATGAATGGATAGAGAAGTGCAAGGAAGGTCGCACAAGCGTTAGCCATCAAGAACGAGCCGGATTCACTTCTGATGGAGAAGTGAAGACAGCGGTACGTGGCTCACACCTCAGCCTAAAACATTTTTTAATGAGGGAATACGAAAGCTTCTTGACAGATGGACAAAGTGTACTGAAAATCAAGGAGATGATGTCGAAAAATGATGTATTTGTCTTTTCTACAAGTTAATTAAAGTAAATTCTACAGCCAGAGTGCAGCTAATTTTTGACTCACCCTCATAGTTATGTACTATAGCCCTTTGGAGGGTCATAAACTATAAAGATATCCAATAATAATAATTTTGCCCCCACCCCACCCTGGCCAAACCAATTTTTGCTCCTTTGGGCTCAATATCGTCTCCATTGAGAATGAATGGTCTGCACTAAATCTGATGGGAAAAAAGCTACTTAAAGTGCAACGCTCTTAAAATGCAGTGCCAGGTCTTTGTAATTATCTTTGTATGTAAGGTTCACAGCATATAAAAGGCAGCACATTATTTTCTTAAGCATTTCATTCAGTCAGTTTATTTTTTTCCCAAGTGGTTCCTATTTCTTTGAAATTTGGGGGGTAGGTAGCAAGAAGTAAAATTTTAGAAGAAAAGAAAACTTTGACAATAGAAAAGTAACCGATGATTAAATTAGAGATAAACTGTACTATCTATTCGAGCACTCCTGACATGCCTTTGATAGATTGCTATTGGCAATTCTATACATGGTGCCTTGCATTTCTCTCTTCACCCCCTCTCTGCCGTTCTCTCTCAATCATTCATTCTGCATATAACATATACAGCCACGTATCTATAGCACTGAGAAAGGATCAATCATTTTTTTTCCCTATGCTGCTAAGACATACAATATTTATCACAGGTTATAGCAAAGAAGAAAAGAAAAATCTAAGAATATTCCCTTCAGCTGTATTTCTGTTGTGGAACCAGAACATCCCAGTCTTCCTCATTTTGTTTAGTCGTCCGCTCAGCTCAGAACAATCTGTAGTGCAACCAGGGTGATAAAGTTAGGTATCCACTGGCCGTTGGAAAGAAAAACAGACCTGGTTATTGGGGATCTTCCTCACCGTATTAAACACAGCTCCCATTAGGCAAACTCCCATGTCTTTAAACCTCTCAATACCTTGTAAATCAAATATTTATCAACTGAGAACCTCTTTTCTAGCTGTCTGATGTTTCAGTTCTGACAAAGTTGGACACTAGCCAGTTGGTGAAGAAACCTGTGAAAGGAAATCAGCCACAAGAAAAAGAAAAAGCTCTATTTTTATTTCACAGGAACAAACTGTCAACAACCTCCCCCTACTTCTTCTTTAAACTTGCCCTTGTAAGAATGCTTGCCTGGAAGAAGCAGGCCTGGCTACTCATTTAGTCAACAAGTATTTACTGGGCATTCATCAGGTCTTCAGGTCCTTGTAATCCATGTTAAAAAGGTGCTAAATGGCTATTAAGGTGGACATTGTAACCAATAGGCAACTCATTGGAGTATGTGCCTAAGACACAGTGGTTTACAAACGTGAACCAGAATCCATTGGACCAACCGTACGGTACAGGAGGATAGAGGAGCTGTTTATAGAAAGATTTCTGAAGAAGACAAGCCCTGAACTCTTACTTAAAACAGGAGAAGGAATCCATATGGTGCGTGGGCAGAGAGAGGCAACAAATCTACACGAAGGCACAATTGGCCTATTTCCAGGAAAAGGAATCGCTGCAATGAAATTACCGTGTAAATGGACCACATTTAAAATAAGTCAGAACCATTCTCAGAAGTGTTCTATAGCCAGTTATATGGACTGCAGCCTAAAGTAACACCATCAATAATTATCTATGAAATATCTTTAATTAAGAAACTTCAGTGTCATGAGTAATCTTGCGTTCACTGTAGTTACCGGCTTATGGACTTTCAGAAGGACATACTTAATGTCCTGAACACAAATTGGACCAAAGTGCATCCTCTATTTTGTTCTGAACTCTGGTACACAACAGAATGATGAGTGGCAATTTTTAAACATATGCACTCTCAGGACCCAGCCCTGGAGTTTCTATTCCAGTGGATTCAGTGATACAGCCAAGGCATCAGTGGTTTTCAGAAACTCTACAGGGAATCCTAAATTGCACTACAATTGCAAACTATGGTGCAGCACACTTTCTTATGGCAACAATTTCCAAAATCACTGGCTTCAACTTAGTACTTTAGCATGTCTACATACTGTTTTGAAAGTTGGTTCTTTAAGCTTACCCTGTATTTTCTGGGGTTTTCTAATAAATTTATTTATTTTATTGCCTGCATTGGGTCTTTGTTGCTGCACGCAGGCTTTCTCTAGTTGCGACAAGTGGGGGCTACTCTTCATTGTGGTACGCAGGCTTCTCATTGTGATGGCCTCTACCATTGCAGAGGACAGGCTCTAGGTATGTGGGCTTCAGTAATTGCGGCATGTGGGCTCAGTAGTTGTGGCTCGAGGGCTCTAGAGAGCAGACTCAGCAGTTGTGGGACACAAACTTAGCTGCTCCGTGGCATGTGGGATCTTCCCAGACCAGGGACCAAACCCATATCCCCCGCATTGGCAGGTGGATTCTTAACCACTGCACCACCAGGGAAGTTCCGCTTACCCTGTATTTTCCACTTTCAGAATCTACCCTCCCTTTTGGGAGAAAAATCATGAACACTCCACTTCACAAATGCTGCAGCTAAGGAATTCTGCATAATCATGTTAGTCCCTTGCACTTAACACTAATGTAAGAACTCCTGCGTGAAGTATGCCACCATATTTGCAAAAACCTAATGGCTGTCACATGACCAAGAACTTTAGGTAAACAAAGTTGCTGGTTTATATCAGGGGTGTGTGTCTGTGTGTGTGTGTAACAAAAGAAGAAAAGAGAGAAGTGCCTCATATCAAGTGCCTTCAAGCATCAGGCACCTTGCTGGGTGCTGGGCACCTGGCAATTCCTGGTGGTGTCACCAACCTTGCCTTCACGAATCTTAGAGTACAGCAGAAAAGGCAGGAAATAAATAAGTACACAACATATCATGACCCGCATAGTAAGTACTGGGAAGAAAATCAAGGAGGTACAGTGACAGGGGAAGGAAGGAAAAAGCCTTCTCAGATAGGAGACCCACAGAAGGTCTCTTTAAACTGGTGACATTTAACATTTAAGCTTTCAGCTAAGACCTGACAGGTAAGATGGTGTTACAGGCATATAAGAAAACCTGCAGCTGGGAAGAACTTAACCATCCTGGGCCATCTATGAAGTGATGAAATTGAACTTCATGGTTTCAAATGATACTTCCTGCTCTAAAATTCTGTAAAGAACAGAGTCAAGTAATTTGTCGGTAAGCAGAGAAATGAAAAGCATTAAGCAAAGCATTTTATTCCAATCTGATAGACATGCTAAAGTTAGAGATGGAAAAGATCTGTTTGTCTAATTCTAATCCCACCAATTGGTTTAATGAGCCAGAAATAAAGTTACTCACCTTCATATTAGTATAGCCAGGAACCTCTACTCACAGGTCATCTATAAGGCATTTCTTGAAAACACTACTTTAAAAGGGTAAGCTTAATGGACAAAAATACATAAATGAATAATGTAAAAGGAAGACAGGAATCAATTATTCTCATTAGTCAAAAGGACAGAACAAGAACTAATGGCTTTTAAGCCGTAGTAGGGAAAGCTTGGGTTAAATAGAGCAGAACCTCACTAATTCTCACTTCAATGATTTCCAAACCTTATAATTTCCAGTAAAACTAGTAGTCTTGGCTATATTTCAATAAGCATTTAACAGCACAAACGTAGATAAAGAGCTCTCACAGACTAAGTTGCATTACTCTTCAAAATATGCTATACGAATATCTACAAGGTAGAGTCCTCCACAATAGTACTAACAAAGTTAAAGTCCTTCGTCAAAAGTAACAAGTTAAATATAAATGTAGCTATGGCAGCTTCCTGTCTTTATAGAACTTTCTCTCTCAGTTGAGCTTTTATGCTCAAGATCAACAAATCATCAAGGGTTTCCATATAAAAATATGAATTAGAAATCAGACATCAAAGTATCTTCTTTCCACCAGGAGGGATAAGATTTGTTTCATAACATTTTCTATTATATTTAGTTTACATTGATACATACATCACACAGAAAGATGAAAACTGCTCTCCAATGTCATCTTTTCTATATACTCAGAACACAAAGAAAAGCACTACTTCAAAATAAAACAAAAAAATTTTAAGGAAATTATGTTATGTCTGTTTTAGCATTTAAAAGGCCAAGCTTTCCTCTTTAGCTTAGAAAGTTCATGGTTGAGCTTGGACATGACTTTATTCAACATTGGATCCGTGGTTCTTAATAAGACCTCTACCACGTGCTCATGGGCGGCAACCCTCCATGAATACATGAACAATTTGTGATCCAAGAGTGAAATGTGTCTGGGATATAAACTGAGGATATAAACTATTGTGTGAAAGACAATGTCTTGTCAGATAAAATACCTTTTAGCGAGGATGACAATTCACTGGGAGTAAAAAAGTAAAAGGTATAGCATAATAGCCAAGTGGGTAACGCCAAATAAATGCCACTACTAATATCAGCCAATGTTTACTGGCACTATGTGTCAGTAAAGCACTATGTGTCAGGTGCTCCTGGAACTCTTTATTATGTCTTTTCATCTTCATAATAACCCTCAAGACGGGGGTGGGGAGGGGGCACTGTTTTTCCAATTTTCAAGACCAGGAAGTAGAGACATGGAAAGATTAAGTAGCTTTCCCAGTTTCAAACAGTAAGTGGTAAAACTGGGATTTGAACCCAAGAAATCTCATTCCAATGCCTATTCTCTGAATGTATACACTGCAATTCAAGCTATTAGCACAAAGATAATTGGGGGGGGGGTGTATATTAAACCAATCTATTTGGTTATTCCCAATTCAAGGACATCTTAAATCTCCTATATTAAACCCATGTCAGGAGGACTCAAATCATATGCCCTTCCAAAATGAAAAGGGCATATGTCTTCTTCCATGATGAGCTGGCAACAAGGCTTATTGCTCTAAGGTAGAAAGCTCATTTAATACGTAGGGGGAAAGTTCCACTCCTTTTGGTCCACAGGATTGTGGGAAAATTTTGGAAAACAGACGTAGAAAAATAAAGCAGATATCAGAGTCTCTTATTATTTTCTTCTCCTACCCCACCTTTCTCATGACTTTGTAGAAGTGAAGGGGTCAGATGTAAAGAAAGCTGGAAGAGGCTGCTTTATGCATTCTCCTCACCTCAGAAAGGCAACAGTAACGTAATCTCAATAGCTCATCATGTTCAGGCAAAAGGAAAGCTGGAAGTCAGTTCCCCTGACTGCCCTCAGTCTCTGATGATGGAGATGGGATTGAGAAATTGAATTGCAAATTTCCTGCATGCTTCCAAAGAAAAACTATGAAATTAGTTGAGTCTTAACCAAGCACAAGAGACTGGAGGATGGGTTACACCAGTACCACACTTCAGCCCTGGCACTGTCAGAACAAGAATAGGAAAAGTTGTACTTTAGCACTCAGTCCCAGGAGCAACTCAGAACAGGCATCCCTCGGCAGAGGTAAGCAAGGTGCAAAACACATTGACTCATGGTCAGGTAAGCAATTACCCTCTTTCATGTACTGCAATGTCACTGTAAAGAAAAGATGGTTAAGATTTGAATTGTGTTCCCCCAAAAAAGGTATGTTGATGATATCACTTATAGGTGGAATCTAAAATACAACACAAATCAACATATCTACAAAACAAAAACAGACTCACAGATAGAGAGGACAGACTTGTGGTTGCCATGGGGGAGTGGGATAGGGGAGAGATGGAGCGGGAGTTTGGGATTAGCAAGTGCAAACTATTATATATAGAATGAATAAACAACGAGATCCTACGATATAGCACAGGGAACCATATTCAGTATGCCGTGACAAACCATAATGGAAAAGAATGTGAAAAAGAATACACATAAAAGGGTGAGTCAAGAAAAAAAAATTATCCACACTTTGGCTGTAGAATTTATAGAATTTTTAATATAACCGTAGTGAGGATAATTTTTGACTCGCCCTTGTATGTGCGTGACTGAGTCACTTTGCTGTACAGAAGAAATTAACACAACATTGTAAATCAATGATACTTCAATAAAAACTTTTTTAAAAGATACACTGAAATTCTAACCCCCAGTACTTCCGAATGCAATTTTATTTGGAAATAAGTTCATTTCAGATGTAATTAGTTAAAACAACTGAAGTAGGGTGGGCTCCTAATGTATATGACTGATGTCCATATAAAGAAGATGGCCATGTGAAGACAGAGATGCATGGGGAACACCATGTGACATTGAAGATAGAGACGGGAGTTACGTAGCTGCAAGCCAGGGAATGTCAACGATTGCTAGTGTACTACCAGACCTTAGGAATAGGCAAAGAAGGAGTCCCCTAAAAGTTCTGGGCAGAGCATGGCCCTACTAACATCTTGATTTTGGACTTCTGTGCCCCAGAATTGTGGACAATAAATGTCTGTGTCTTAAGCCACCCAGTTTTCGGTACGTTGCTATAACAGGCAACTAGGAAACTAATCTAATAGGCATGGAGATGGAATTCCGAAAGACTGAGCATTTTATGTGAGCCATCTACACAGAGGCTGATTTACAAAAAGAGACTATTTAAACACCAGACTAAAACATAGCTGAGGTTTCCTTCCCCCACTATCCAGTGGGTGGGAGCTTGTGAAGAAGGTCAGCTTACTATTGACAAATGAAGAATCTACATTTTCTTTGTGCATCTGACTATAGTGTGGTATATTTGTGATCTCATGTCATGTGATTGCTAAAACCGTCAGAACTTTGATTCCTAAATAAATATGAAAGCATGGTCAGGGCAGTAGACAGTCCTACGTGGTTGAATGGCAGCAAGTGAACACATAATAATGATGCACATTTTTTTCTCAGTCTTCCCAATTTGCTTATTTAAACAACTTTTTCTGTTTTAATCCCCTTAAGTGTGTTGCCAGAAATTCCGGTATTACGAAGGGTGTTGACACACAAATAGTTGAAAACCTCTTCTCATTATGCTCTTCTTCAGACACACTGTCGACCAGACTTGCTTATTAAACACACACTGTGGGTTGGATACTGCAGTTATCAAGTCAAAAAGGTATAATCTCTCTACTCAAGAAATAGTCAAGTAAGTCATGGACTACAGGGAAGTGTGTTAATTACGTGGCAGGATATTATTTTTTAAATAACTTTCTCAAATTGGAGTAAAATGCAGGAAGGGGGAAGAGAGACAGTGAGACCTGTATGGTAAATCTGCAAGGAGCCACAAGAAATCAGAAAGATTTCCTACTTGGCAAGGCATGAGAGCAGCAGTGGCCTGAAGGGGTCATGTGGATGATGGGATGGATGACTTTTTGTGGATTTCCTGGAAAAATACCACAACCTAGAAGACTTAAAACAACAAAAAATATTCTCTCACAGTTCTGGAGGCCAGAGTGCAAAATCAATGTGTTGGCAGGGCTGTGCTTCCTCTGAAGTCTCTAGGGAAGTGTCTGGTCCATGCTTACCAGCTTGCTGTGGTGCTGGCATTACTTAGTATCTGTTGGCTTGTAGACACATCACTCCAATCTCTGCCTCCGTCTTCACCTGGCCTTCTTCCCTATGTCTCCTCTGTGTCTTCAAATCTCTCTCTCCTTATAAGGATACCAGTCATTGGACTTAGGGCACACCTTAATCCAGTATGACCTCATTTTAACTTGATTACATCTGCAAAGATCCAATTTCCAAATAAGGTGATATTCACAAGTACTAGGGGTTAGAGCTTTTAACATATCTCTTGGGGGACACAATTCAATCCAAGCATGGGGTGATGGATATTTGGAAGATGTTGCCTTTTTTTTTTTTACTTATGAACAACAGGCATTTAATTCTTAAAGTTCTGGAGTCTGGGAGTCCATGATCAAGGTGCCAGCAGACTTGGTTCCTGGTGAAGGCCAGCTTTCTGGCTTGTAGATGGCTATCTTCTTGCTGTGTCCTCACATGGCAGAGGGAGAGGATGCTCTTTGCTCTTTTTATAAGGGCACTAATCCCAACATGGGGGCCCCACCTTCATGACCTCATCTAATCCCAATTACCTCCCAAAGGCCCCATCCCTAAATACCATCACACCGGGGGTTAAGGATTCAACACATGAATCTGAGGGAGGACATATTCAGTCCATAATAGATATCACTGTTCTCCCTCTCCGACCCTCCCCTCTGCCCCTGTGTCCAAGCTTGAGCACAATACAAGGGCCCTAAAACTTGGTCTCTACTCCAGAAAAAGGAGGGCAAATCTCCAACGGACTGACATTGTGTCCATCATCTTGAGAGAAAACAGGGTCTTAATATATAAATTGGGCTATAGCCTCCTTATACATTTTTGCTTTCCTAGGTAGTGAACCGAAATTCAGACAATGACAATGCATTTGGGGAGATGTACAAAGTATTTTTGGAGCACAAAGAAGAGCAGGGAAACCAGACTGAGGAGCTAGGGAACATTTCTCAGAAGCAGTGGCCTTAAGCTAAGCCCCTTAGGAAGAGTAAGAACTAAATGCATAGCAACAAGGGATAAGAAACATGCAAAGGCCCTTCTGGCAGCAAACCATGTGAGCTTAGGCACAGAGTCAAGAAAGAGTATTCAAGGCCCTGGGATTCTTTCAGGATGACTTCATGTAAGAGTTATATAAGGAACAGAGGAGATGAGGCTAGAGAGGTGGGCTGGAGCCAGATCGCAGATGTCAGAAGGATGACTCCAGCAGGGACGTGAAGGAGAGTGTGAGAAAGGCACCACTGGAGAAGGAAACCAGTTAGATTATTGCAATAAATCTCCCTAAAAGACTGGAGAATTGAAAGAAGACAGTCATGGAGAGATGGAAAGGAAATACATCTAATCACAAGGAGAAAGTTAATACAACCCCTGGTTTTCTCGCTGGATGACCAGCAGCAGTAGCTTTCAGCATTTTTTGACTGTGATCCAGGTTAGGAAGTATTTTTACATGGGGACACTGTGTACACACACCCACACACCACACATACATTCACAATGATGAATAACTGAGACTAAATTTTTGTGAAACAATAATAAGCCTTACTATATGAAATGCACTCTGATATTTTCATTTGTTTCTGTTTTTAAGAGTTGTTCACAGACGAATACAGGAGAAGAGAGATATATAGATATATATACCTATATACATAGATATATATGCAATGGAATATTACTCAGCCATAGAAAATGAATGAAATAATGTCATTTGCAGCAACATGGATGGACCTAGAGATTATCATACTAAGTGAAGTAAGTCAGAAAGAGAAGGACAAATGTCATGTGATATCACTCATATGTGGAATCTAAAAAAAAATGATACAGATGAACTTATTTACAAAACAGAAATAGACTCACAGACATTGAAAACAAACATATGGTTACCAAAGGGAAAAGGAGGGGCAGGGATAAATTGGAAATTTGGAATTAGTGCATACACACCATTATATATAAAATAAACAAGGAACTATTGTATAGCACAGAGAACTATATTCAATATATTGTAACAACCTATAATGTAAAAGAATTTGTAAAAGGAGATAGATAAATGATAGATAGATGATAGATAGATAGATGATAGATAGGTGATAGATAGATGATAGATAGATAGATAGATAGATATAGATATATAAACTGAATCACTTTGCTGTACACCTGAATCACTGTAAATCAGCTATACATCAATTTTAAAAAACACAAGTTTTACTGTTCCTACAGAAAAAATAAATAAATAAATAAATAAATAAATAAATAAATAAATGTTGGTCACAAACCACTAAATTAATTTCACAACCCATTAATGGGTCACAATTTAGAAAGTATTTAAGAAATCACTTACTGAGGGGATGGTGATATTGTCACAACAAAAGTAAACACAAGAGGAGGAGAAGTTGAAGCAAAGAAGGGAAGATGAAGCACCAAGTTTTAGACACGTTGCTTTTGATGTGCTGGGACTAAGGCTTCTCTGGGCGGCTTTGGTTCTGACTATAATCATCCCTCAGCTTCTGCGGGGATTGGTTCCAGGACCCCCAGGGGATTACCAAAATCCGAGGATGCTCAAGACCCCTGTATTATATGGTGTAGTATTTGCATTCTCTAGTATGCTTTACACATCCTCTAGTATGCTTTAAATCATCTCTAGCTTACTTATAATACCCAATACAATAGAAATGCTTTGTAAATTGTTGCCAGCTCACAGCAAATTCAAGTTTTGATTTGGGGAATTTTCTGGAGTTTTACTTTCAAATATTTTGGATCTATGGCTGGATGAACCCATGGATGCAGAACCCATGGATCCAGAGAGCTGACTGTGTACAGTTGGCTGAAGATCTGACCTTTAGGTCCTAGTGATGACCTTCCAGGAAGGCCTATCTGAGAAGAAATATGCTGGGTCCACAAGAGGCAGCCCCGCAGCTCTCACCTCCAGGCCCAGGTACTGCTTTGCTCTGTGTCCCTGTTGCCCCACAAAAAAAAAAAAAGATATCATTTTCTCTGATACTGTATAAGTTTACGTAAACATTGGACAAAGATCAAAATCAATAAATGTTTGATGAACAAACTGAAAATTAATCAATGAACCCAAAGAAGGATAGGCACCACGAGATTTTGAATTTCTGAAATTTCAAATGCACATTGTTGACAGAGATGAATGTTGGAGGTAGAGTTTTAAATCTCATAGCAATTCTTTTACTAGGCAGATGATGCACGTGACCAAAGAATCCAGTATATAATCAGTTATTTCTGGAGTATGCTTCTGTTCAAATTACTAGTTAGTTTTATGAAAGACTGATAAACATAAAGGGGTACTCACTGAATATTCTGCAGCTCGACTCTGCGTACACATGCACACGCACATATACACACACATACACTTCTCTTTTCCCCTCCTTTTAAGCAGATTTTCTCTCCCTTGCTCATTCTCCCACACTGTGGTCCCCTGGACCCCCTCACACACAAATCTCTCTGCAACTTTGGACTCTGAAAGATTCCCTGTTTTGCCACTAACCACCACTAATTGGACCATCCATCTCAGAAGATAAGTTATGAAGAGAGCTAAAATGCTATCATCGTGGCTTAGATGAGCAGACGTTTTCCATTTTCATTTCAGTTGGGTTTCATGTGTTCAGCGGTAGTTTTCTTGCACTGGTTTTCTTTCGCCATCAACACCACAAAAAGTTGATGTGCCCTCCAGCGTCCCACCCTAGATTCCATTTCTTACTTTATGTAACACTGGCCCCAGAAAATCTCATTTACGAGGGTGAATCAAAAATTATCTGCACTCTGGCTGTAGAATTTATTTTAATTAACTATTACAAAAGACAAATACTTCATTTTTCAACATAATCTCCTTGCTTTTCAATACACTTTGTCCATCTGTCAACAAGCTTTTGTATTCCCTCATTAAAAAATGTTTTAGGCTGAGCTGTGAGCCACGAATGCACTGCTGTCTTCACTTCTTCATCAGAAGTGAATCTTCATCCTCATAGAGCTGCTTTCAAGGGACCACACAGGTGCAAGTCTGATGGAGCAAGATCAGGACTATAGGGAGGATGCTTTAACACCTCAAAACGAAGTTTTTGCAGAGTGTCGACAGTGTGGGCAGAAGTGTGCGGACGTGCACACCCTCAGACCACAAAAAATGAATCACTACACGCTGCTCTTCTTTTGTGCAAATCACAGGTGGGGCATGCAGTTTTTGCTCACACCACAGTTACAAATGAACTGATATAACACATTCACACCTGCACAGCAGTGACTGGGGAGACAGTATCCCTGAATGGAAAGTGCTGATAAGACAGTGCGGCCAACAGAAGTTTTAATATAACCAGAGTGCAGATAATTTTTGATTCACCCTCACACTTTCATGGCGTCAACTACCATCTACGCCTAATGAGCCAAGTCTCTCTCTTCTTAGCTCTTTTCTGAGTTCCAGCACTATTTCTAAACCCATCTATCAGGTATCTCCATGTGAGCCGTACAATTCTGATGTGTCCAAACAGAATTCATTTTTCAACCCCTCTCCCCATCTTCCTAAACCTGTGCCATCTCTTGCATGCTTGATTTTAGTTCACTGGAGGAGAGAGGTCTTTTAAAGTAAAGGACCGATGGAAAGTCAAAATAACCATGGCCCCAGAATTCTATTGCTTTAACAGAAGCGCTTCACCCTCATACAAGAAGGGAAAATTTTAAACTTTTTAACCAGAGTTGGTCTTATTAGACACTTTCAATAGCAGACCATGTGGATCACCATGCAAAAGCACCCCACCATGCTGACTGGAAAAAAAATATCCTTTGGACTGCCAAATTCAGCTTGATTCCTCTCTTTCTCTTATTTTTCTGCTTAGCTATGAATTTTATCAGGCCAGTAAAGTCAAGTGACAGCCTATCTAAAATGTGGGAAAAAAATAAAGTTTCACTGAAGACTCCAAACCCCTTTAGCCCAAAGATAGGACTCTTTTAAAAAAAAAAAAAAAAAAAAAAGTCAGTATTTTTATCAACCCAGGAAAAAAATCCTGTCTGTTATCCCACTGTGTTCATCTAAAAAAGCAGGTGCTCATCTGTAAGCACCTGCGTTCTCCACCAAACACCTTCTAGGCAGGCACACAAGGAAAGCTTTGGTTTGAATGTCACAGCCTGATTAGATAAGACACTGATAATTGGTCTGATAATTGGTCTCCAGGCTTTATTCATCTGTCTCTTATCACTAAACTTGCTGCTTTTAAAGAGGAAACAAAGAAAATATCCAAGAGCTGGTGAGTAGCTTTATCACTAGGACTTTTAGCATTCTGTCAGTGCCTATGGTACTCAGCTGCTGAGTTACACCAAAGAGGACCAAACTCTGGTTGAAGAAAATAGGATTATGCCTTGTCTATTTAACAAGACAGGGAACATTTCTTTTTCCCCATCTGTTACACACTGAATGTTTGTGATCCATCCCCCTCCCAAATTCATATGTTAAAATCTTAACCCTCAATGTGATGGTATTAGGAGGTGGGGCTTTTCCATAAGGGTGGACCCCTCATAAATGGGATTCGTGCCATTATAGAAGAAACCCCAAAGAGATTTTTCACCCCTCTGTCCTGTGAGGACACTAGAAAATGATGGTCATTTCTGACCCAGGAAGTAGGCTCTCATCAGATACCAAATAGATACCAAATCTGCTTAAGCCTTGATCCTGAACTTCCTAGCCCCAAGAACTGAGAGGAATAAATGTTGTGTTAGCCCCCCTGTCTATGGTGTTTTTGTTATACCAGCCCAAATTGACTAAGGCACCATCCAAAGATACCACTTGGCTCAGAGAGATAGAAAGTAAATATTTAAGTTATTACCATTTAATCTGAAAATAATAAATGAATCTCAAGTGTAGTCATTGGAGTAGGCAAAGAAAGTACAAGACTGTATGGTTTAATTTTCCAAACTATAAAATGTCTGATGCAGTGTTTGACACATAGCAAATGCCCAGTAAATGTTCTGGTCCTTTCCCTCCCTTCTTCCTTCCCTTCCTTCTCTGTCCCCTCCTTTTCCTTTCCTTTCTATCTATTTGTATTACTACTGTGCTGTACGTGACTAACAGGCAGAAAATAGGCAGAAGAGTATCTTAGGAGCCAAATCACTTTACTTTAGCTTAGCAAGTGAGATGAGAAGTTCTATTCAAAACATGAATACTTAGAAGACTTTAAACTCTTTTAAAGAAGTGTTGGGACGCTAAGGGGAGGAACATAGTTTCTTGGCCAGGCACCCTTTTATGCATCCTGTAGGAGAAAATAATTCTGTATCGCATGTAGGTGCCACTCCCCAAATCTGAAGACCCTAAAATCTCTTCTTCCTTCAGTAGATGGAATGGCCTTACATCAGGTGAGAAGAATGACTAAACACTAAACAAAGCCTGAGAAAAATTTGAAGTGGCAAAAAATTATATTTCACATTTTTACCTCTCCTCTTACAATGCCCCTTACCACTCCACCTTCCTAATCCTGGGAGTCTATCTTGCACCCTTTGCTTTCTGTAAAATAAGAACTATCCTTTCTTCATTACTCTTTAAAACCAATGATGTCTGTCACAATACTACTGCCTTACATCAGTATAAAGCTTTGGTGTTTGACCCGGGTTATAACTGATAATTACCACTCTTGGGCTTCACAACTCTGGAAAGGAAAAAAGCAAAGAAAACAGTTGCCTCCATTTCACAAATAGATAAAGTAAAGCTCAGGGCTTCTTCCTGTTGGGCCATAAAGTAAAAAATAACGTAAGGTAGGCTTCTTATTGGCCTTCACTGAGATGACAGCACGAAAAGAGCTCTGTTTGGAAGGGTCTCTATTGAACCATAGAGAATGAAACATGATTCCAACATGAAAATTCTACTCTCTTGATTTTCATCTTTTCTGGGCCTTTCTGGTTGACCTTCGCAGTGTATCTCTGCAGCATTAACACAATGAATTTTTAAAAATGTAAAAATTGCTCCAAAACATAAACTACCCTATGATTTATGTTGGGTACTTGGGTTGGTTTCACTAAAATGTCTTCTCAAGTTTCCTCTGACGCTCATGCCCAGACTCTACTACCTGAAGAAATTAAGAGGGTAGATCAAACGAATCCAGCAGTTCTTCAAAGGAAATGAAGGAACCTACCCGTACCCTACTCCTCTCCCATCTCAACAATCTAGATTTGGTAGCTGGTGTCAAACAAATTCAAAACCACTGATGTATAAATGTCTTTAACATACTCCACTTTAAATTACTCAAATAAGGACTATAAATTACTAGAAAACAGGTTGATCCATTTACAACCATGGAGCTAAGGGAATATGTGTCATCTCTATCCAAATATAAAGTAATATTTCACATGCAGCTCCTATGTGATGGTGCAGTGTCACCAGGCTGTCACCCCGAGCTTGTGGGTTTAAAAAACAGAAAGAAAAAAGGGAAGGAGGAAGAGGAAGGAAGAGAGGGAGGGAGGGAGGGAGGAAGGAAGGAAAGATGGAAGGAAGGAAGGAAGGAGGAAAAGAAAGAAATCTTTAGCCTTTATCTAAATATTCAGTATTGAATAAGTCATTCTGAGAACTTGATAGCAGAGTCAAATCGCCTTTTTGAGTCTCGAAGTAAATTATCAGCTTGGTACAGACCCAGGCTAAGACAGATATAGCATTTAACTTCACGGGTGGCTATAATTTCTGGATTTGTGAAAGAGTGATTCCTGCTTAGGATATTCCAAAAAGGACATGAAGTTTCTTAAAGGCCCTGTATAAATCAATTCACAATCATACTCAGATAGTTTGACTGTGACTCCAAAATGTCTGAGTTTCATTTTCTCCCTGTTAGAGATGAAACCACTGACATTCATTTTTTATGGACATTTCCAGCTAAAGACTTTTTTTGGTGAGTTAAAATTTGAAGAGCATGAAAGAGAAATTATTCTGATTTATGATGACTTCCAATCAGGACCAATTAAAAGAAAATGAACCAGGGAAATTGGAGTGGGGAAGGGAAATAAGATCCTGGAAAGTGAAAGTATTTAAACCTAAGTTTTCTTGCCCTTGCGATCCCCTGGATAGAATCAAGCAAAGGCAGCCTCAGGGGCAGGGTCCTTGTGCCCCCAGGCCTCACCCACATTCAGCTGTTTCACCTCTAATCTTGCTCTGGGCACAAACAGCTTCACCTGGGGTTCGGCTGTACATGTGCTACCCTTTACCCAGGAGACTATCAGACATACAGAAATGCTTGTCCTTTATTACAACATCAAGTATCAATGTACTATCTTCTAATAGGACTTTATGCTCCAACTTATTTCTGACTTGTTTCCCCGCTAAACATCTTCTGGTTTCAAGCTGAAAATTCAAGGCCTCAAATTTTACACATTTTTAAAAAGTATTTATGTCAGTACTGCCCTTAGATCTGAGCACAAGGGGCCACAGTACTAGGTCAGGGCTTTAGATGGTCGCCCCAGCACACTGTGCTCATACACAAGCACGCACACACCCACACCCACCCACCCACCCACACACACACACATTTATAAAGGACTGAATAGGTGCTTCTGTCCCTTGGGATTTGACGCTGGCATGGGACAACTTGTAATTTAATCATCCACCCTCATGATCAATGCTGTTAAGACACCAGAGGGACACTCTTCGTCTCTTGCCCCACAACTTCCACAAAAAAGGTGACTTCATTCGATTACTGTAAAAGTTTGTGGGTTGTGCCATGGCAGATGAATGGACACTGCTTTAGAGCACGGAGGAGATTCCAGTGGCAGAAGTACTTAAGAGACAAGACAAATTAACCTGTCAAATCTTTCCTCTTAGGGAGTGCGAATGCATCAGATTATTGAATAACAAAGTATTGTTTCCCAGTAATGCTGGGTTTTTTTGCTTTTGTGTTCCAATTCATGGTTCCAGAGGTACTCACAAATTAGTACAATATGTGCAACCGTTGCACCTGGTAGCTGAGAAACATTTTACAGTCTTAAATATTCACATTACTTTTACATTTGTGTGTATGTAATTTGGATATATAAATACAAATACAAACACACACACACACACACTCTCAGATTTCTCAACCTCTGAACTATTTACATTTAGGATAGGATAATTCTCTGTTTTTGTTGCTGTGGTTCTTCATGTTGTTGGGGGGCTGTTTTTTTGTGCATTGTAACATATTTAGCAGCATCTCAAGCTTTTATCCACTAGTTGCTAATAGTTTCTTCCCAGCTCCACTTGTGAGGACCAAAAAACCTTCAGAAATTGCCAAATTTCCCCAGACAAGAAGCACTAGGCTTGACATTGCCCGTGAAATATGACATTGTTTCACTACATTTGGTAACCTGATGGATACTGAACTCTAGAATTGTGCATTGTTCTATCGTGATAAAAACATTTAATATGATTGAATTAAATATTTTAAAATTTAATTTGAAATGTCAGCTCTCTTAAATAACATTTAAAATTTTGATATTTATTCACTATATCTTGTATTTTATCTTTTATTAGACTACTTTGAATATTTAACAGACTCTTTTGGATATTTTAGGAGAATATAACTTTTTTATAGGCCTATATGAAAAGAAATTTTAATTTTTACATCCACCTCAGGTTTTACATTCACCTCAGCTCACATATTTTTATAAAAAATATTGAAATATACTTGAATGGATTATATTTTTAATCTTTTTAATTCACTGAAAATGAGAGAAATAGAAAATACCAAAGCAAATCTCAGAAAATAAAAGCAAACAAAAAGCCTAAAAACATGAATGGAAAATCTTTAAAAGGTGGACTGTTTAGATTTTTAAAAACTAGGAGTAACGAAAGTGAGAAGACATCTGTTAAGCATCGCCCCCTGTCTGGACCACATTACCTTGGGTGAGGTGTGGTGAGGGCAGAGGCAGATCACGAGAGTGGTCCCAGGTCCCTGAGGAGACCACAGCAGGGGATACATAGGTCAATCACAAGGCAGGAGCGGGGCAGGGGGCATGCGCCTCCATTGTCATTTCTGTGGGAAGGAAAGGATGGGGCCAGGCCAGCAGGTTGAGGATTGGCTATTTCAAATAAATTTAGTGGGCTCTGGAGCAGAGAGACTGTCCCTGGTTACCTGGTACCTGGTCCTGGGGCAATTAGAACAGGTATATAGTGGCCCAGATAAAGCAGGTACTTGGGGGTATGGACTTAGCTTCTCAAGAAGAGGAACTGACCCGTCTCTAGCTAAGGCCTCAAAGCTAGGTCAAGACAGAAATTTTTAAACTATATTACACCCACACATAGAATTCAGGAAAAGGACCTCGCAAATTCTTCATTTGATAAATATGCAATTACTGATCATAACAATTAAACTAGTAAGAAAGGTTTTTTTTCAAAAGACAATAAATGCAACAGACCATTCATTGTCTTTACCAAGTGAAGACTTCATGACTGATCAAACAATGAGAACAAATGTAGGCCCCCTGTTTTCTTGTCCTGGCCTGAAAAATGTTAAGTGTGGATCTAATTCAACATGATTCAAAAAGGATTTGAGGGCTCCCCTGGTGGCGCAGTGGTTAAGAGTCAGCCTGCCAATGCAGGGGACAGAGTTTCGAGCCCTGGTCCGGGAAGATCCCACATGCTGTGGACCAACTAAGCCCATGTGCCACAACTACTGAGCCTGTGCTCTAGAGCCCATGAGCCCCAACTATTGAGCCCACGTGCCACAACTACTGAAGCCCGAGCTCCCAGAGCCTGTGTTCTGCAGCAAGAGAAGCCACCACAATGAGAAGACTGCACATCACAACGAAGAGTAGTCCCCCGCTCACCGCAACTAGAGAAAGCCCACGTGCAGCAACAAAGACCCAACGCAGCCAATAAATAAATAAATATTTTAAAAGAAAAGGATTTGAAATGACTTAAAACAGTATATACATATATACATACACATACTGGGGAATAAATGCTAGATGAAGGGAAAATGAAGAGAGAAATATCCAGAGATGTAGCCCTGTTCTCCAGATAACTAACTACATGAAAGCTCATGTCTTTAGGGCTCAGATCTTGTTGAGTTTGTAGAGGTGCCACAAATGAGACTGCCTAGTGACCTAAAGAAAGAGAAAAGCATTATTTGTTTCAAAATCACAAAATACCTATCAGAAAATACAAACAACCAGTTGCTCAGAAAGAAATGCACCTTCTCTAGAAACTGGGAACTTGAGGAGAATCTTTTCTCAATTCTTGGAACTGAAAATCATCTGTTGTGTATTAACATTTGTAGCAGGAGGTTTTCTACACCAAACATTAGCTAAGAAATTCTTTTGCCTATGGTTTCCCTTTGTAGGATGCACTGGAGACAATGTGCAGTTGTTCTCACCCCTGCTTTCTGTCACTGCTACTCAAATTTCCCAGATGCTTTCAGGGAGAGGGGATGATGAGGAGCTGCTTGACATGCACTAATGCAATCTTTAATTGGCAAGAATGCACCTCGACTGACACCACTGCCTAAGGCACCAGGTGACTGCAATTGCAGTACAAGTACCATCCCCCCCTTCTCCATCTTCCTCAGGTTCTGAGCACAGAAAATGCCCTCTAGGTCAACTTCTGGATGTTAACAGGCATCTAATCACTGAACAAATGATATTACAGTCAGAAATTAGAGGGAGGCATCACGGTTTACACATTTCAACTCACACGTTTTTGCTCAATGAAATTAAATGCTTCTATTATCTCTACAGCAAATATCACAAAACAGCAAACTCAATGCAGGAAGGATGATGTGTGTTACGTTGTCCAAGAGGAACCACTCTCTTATAATAATTTAACTCACTGCAGTTGAATATTCTAACAATTGTAAGCAATTCACAATTCAAGTTACCACTTCACTACAATTTGTTTACAATTATCAGGGTTACAAATGGCCTTCCAAATCACATCCTGGGGAGGCCTGACAAAGTTTTCTGTCAAGTGCATACTGGCCCAGCAGGACAACTTCCAATCTGGCCCCAGAACACTACAGGAAGTCAATTTCCAAGTTACAACAAGTATTTGACCTGTACCTGCCTTTCATGTGATGTGTGAGCTGTCATTTACCCACTGGACCACCTACTCTGAGGCTACTTACTCTAACTCTAGTTTCCTCCAGCTGTGAAAAAAATTTAAAGGCACTCATTGATCTTTGATAAATTAAGAAAACACCCCTCTAAAACAAACAAACAAACAAACAAAAAACCCACCTGTTTCTAAAGGCTTGAATTATTTTCAGAGTGGCTGTAATTCGCCATCTACTTCCCCTGCCTAAGCCTAGTTTCTTTACTGTCCTGGTTGTGTTTAACAACTTTTCCTATTTAGTGAGTGCTTCTTCTTGCTGGGTGCTGTCTTAGGTGCTTTGCTTCACATGCATTATGTCATTTTATGTTCATTTTATGAAATTATCCACATTTTACAGATAAGGAGATGGAAGCTTGAATGAACTGAAAAATTGGCCCACACTAACCCAAATAAGATAAAGACCCAGAATTGAAACTCAGGTTTGTCTGAACACAGGCCCTGTATCTTTAACATTATGCCCCTAACACTTGTGCTATAACTTAATATTGCAGATGCATGATTTGCTGATTTAATGTATATATGTATATATTTATACACATATATACACATGTATACACATATTTGTGCTGTATTTCAGTACAATAAGTTGAAGAGACTTTCGGACTAGCCAAAGAACTTTTCAATCATGCTCATTTTAATTTTTTAAATAAGGTGTATTGGGTTTTTCAACTTAAGTTTTATATCTCCTCATTAGAGAAATTTGAGGATGTGCACAAAAGAAATCATCCAAATTCTTATATTTAAAGATGAACATTTTCTAAAATTTTCTTAATCATAAATTACAACCTTTTGTTAGGAAAACATTCCATGGGAATGTATATTTTAAAATTTAAAGGCCTGATCTTACAATAATTTTGACATGAATGTTAGCCGACTTAGGAGTCAAACAGATACAGGATCAAATCCCAAAGCTACCACTTACTGTCTGGGTGATCTTAGGACACTGATTGACCTCTTGAGCCTGAGTTTCTTGTGTGTAAAGTAAGAATAATAATATTCCTATCCCACTGGGATGTCCTGAAAGTTAAATGGGACAATATATGTAGAGTGCTTGGAAAACACTTAGTGCTCCAGAGAAGATGGTGGCTGTGGACACAGCATATTTTTCTTTTTTCTTTTTCTGAATCACTACATTAAAACAGACAAAGCAATTAGGTGGTAAACCAAAAATCCATGGTCAACATTTACCATGAAACTAGATGACTAGATGCCTTTAGAAACCTCAAAATATCAGCCAGGGAGGACAAATTACCACAGTCATAGGACCAGAGTGGAACCAGCATCTGTACAGAAGAAAGGAGACAGGAGTAAAGACAAAGCACCATGGACCCCCTTGGGAACAGCCGCTGAAACCAGACAATCTTTATACAGTCCAGTAATAGGCAGGTGCAAGGGGGCTCTTGGTAGACACTGGGACTACAAGAATTTAGCACTTATGAGCTTTCTTCTAAGACAGGGGTCCCTTTAGGAAAGTGTCCAGCAATAAGGAGAAACTTCTGGGATGTAATCAAAATTGAACAGAATAGGCCCAGTAGAGACAAAGAAAAGAAAAGATCCAGGTGAAAGTGGAGGTAGAGAACAGAACCAGGAAGTCTTGGAAAACAACAGAAGAGGGGATTCTCTGAAGTTAGAAAAGCTAACCAGAATCAGGCCTCTAAAATTTTAGGAAACCGATTTCACATAAAAATGAGCAGCAGAAAAGCATCGAAGTCAAGTCCTATGCAAAGTTATTACATGATAAAAGAGAATAGAAAACAGAATAACATCACTATAGATAATAAAAGCATATCTGAAAGACAGGGACAGATCAAAACTGTAACCTGTTTCAAAATGAACTAAAAGACATTAAGAAAATGATATAAGATGTAAAAGAACAGTATAGTCAGAATTAGAAAAACTCAGAAATGAGGTGACAGAGCATAAGAAAGAATTATAAATAAATGAAAAGACATTTTGGAAACAAAAACTAAACTGGAAGGATCACAAAAGCAAGTAAGCACAAAGTATGCCTTAAGAAAATAGGAGGTGAAAAGGAGGAAGGTTTTAAAAATCAAAAAGAAATAAAGAGATGAGGGATTAAAGAGAAAGTAGCAAAGGAAGGTAAGCAAAGAAGATTCAGATTACATAAGAATCCCTAAAGAAGAAAACCAAAGCAAGAAAGAGAACAAACACTCAAAACAATAATTTAAGAAAATGTTCCTGAAATTAAAAAAGAAAATTGAAACTATATATTGAAAGAACACACCACACACCTGAGAATATCAACTCAGAATGACCAACACTAAGGCATAGTCTAATAAAGTCATTGGATTTTAAAGAAAACTAATTATTTGAGCATCTAGGGGGAAAAGGCAAGTGATTTATAATGGAAAAAATTGTTACCACCCAACTTTACAACAACAATGCTTTATGACAGGTTAAAAAAATACAATGACCTAATTAACATACTCAAGGAAAGAAGTGTCTAAAAGAAATATAAAGAAAAAGATTCTTTATTCAGCAAAACTGACTTCCAGACATAAAGAGCATACACAAACTGTTATCAACATGTAAAAACTCAAGGAATATTATTCCCATGAGACTTGCCTGTGGAATAAACCAGAAATATGCTTCAGAGAACCAAAACCACTAGAGAGACATAGACACAAGGACTGATGGTGAGAACTAAATATATAAAACATACAGTTATTATAGAACTATGAGCAGATGAACATTAAAAGGGGAAAGTAGCATATTAATGGCTACATGCTTAGGCAATATAGATATAGTACAGCTATAAAAATTAATGGGAGATGGGGAAAGTCTATGCAACAAAATTGGTAGTTATTTTCAATGATCACATTGCCAGTGGTAGTACTAGTATCATTTGTGTATATAATGATGATGAGTAATGATGCAATATTCTGATTCTATCATTCCCTGTGTCCTTGAGAACCAGGATTTTGGTATGGAAAAAAGGAAATGGAGATGCAATACAGAAGAAGTTAAGTAAAAAGCCCTGTTTTCCTGAATTTAAATTTGAACTATTAGTATGAACTTATGAAGTAACATATCCACTGAAGAGACCTTGAAAACATGACCATCCCAAGCAAACAGACTGTGGTTTTGAAATACCATTTTCCCTGAAAAAATGCGTAAGGCTTCTTAGAGAAGTAGCTATTTCTATATCTGGGGCCAGAAATGTACAAGATGAGCCTGGAAAATCTTGACGCACACAATAGCAAAGAACTCACCAGAGTTCATGTTAAGGAGACTCAGAAGCCAACTTGAAGAGTCTCCCACTAGCCAAATACAGGACAATCTGAGCTTCAATAAAGATATCTGAATGGAGGGAATGGGGATTGAAATCCCTTCACTTGCAGAAGGGATCAAACACATGTCCGGTCGAGTGTGGATCCAGCTGCCCATTTGCAGAGAATACAGAAGAGAGAAGAAAATGTTAAGTGGAAAATCCAGACTAGGGGAAAGCGCAGATCAACTGCCTCAGGTTCTTCAACAGATAATGTGTGAAGAAAAGAAAGGGATGCAGGGGAAACTGCAGATTCAAAGAAATTCAAAAGACTTAAATTTTTAAAGGCAGGCCAGACAAAAGTACAGAGTATGGGGATATACACTTGAGATAAAACTCTAAAAATGTGCAAAGAAGTGATTATTATAGAATCTGGGTAGTGATTACTTTGAATTTATGTATTTATTGGCTGTGTTGGGTCTTCGTTGCTGCACATGGGCTTTCTCTAGTTGCAGCAAGCAGGGGCTACTCTTCATTGCAGTGTGTGGGCTCCTCATTGTGGTGGCTTCTCTTGTTGTGGAGCATGGGCTCTAGGCATGCAGGCTTCAGTAGTTGCGGCACATGGGCTCAATAGTTGTAGATCATGGGCTTAGTTGCTCCGAGGCATGTGGGATCTTCCTGGACCAGGGATCGAACCTGTGTCCCCTGCACTGGCAGGCAGATTCTTAACCACTGCACCACCTAGGAAGTCCCTGGGTAGTGGTTACTTTGGAGAGAAGGAGGAGAGTTGAGATTGGGGTGGGGTACACAGAGGCGATGCTGGGGTAGCAGCCCAGAAAAGTTCTATTTCTAAGCCTGAGGAGGGGTTACAAACACATAGTTCATTAATCTTTGCTTTTCTGTGTGATTTTCTGTACCTGTGTATTATTTTACAATAGAAGTGTCAACCAAATAATAAGTGCTAAATGAATATTAGCTATACTTAAAATTAAACTGAAAACATCTTTAAATGTCCTAACATCATAATAAACAGCCAAGTGATGGAAAACAGACTCAAAATGAAGACATCCTGAGAAAGTCTCAGGAAATACCTAGATTTGGCTTGAATCTTGGGAACTGACTCTAGTGAAGATATGAAATCAAAGAGCTTTTTGTTCTCTTCCTGGGTTTGAAGGGGAAGTTGCCTATCCTTCAGGATCAGAGCTTTGAAAAGGATGAAAACATTAAATCTAAGTGCTGGGAACAACAGGAACAAAAGGGGAATAGCCTTAGGAAGGACTGAAATAATAAACCAAAACCCAAACAAGGTACCTTTTGGGGCTGAGAGGCCCAGCCACGGAGCAAGTCAGCAGTTGTGGGCTACATGGGTGAGGAAGTGACATCCTCTGTGTGAGAGGAGAGAGACACTTGTTGTGACCTACCCAAGCCAAGCCGGGCCTCCTTGACTCTCTGATTACCATTTTTAATATTTTGCAATACACTGGTGCCTAGCACTGAGCTGGAACCAAGGCCCTAGGCCTAATGCTGCATGGAATGTTTTAGCGCTAAAAGAGTGTCCTCTTGTCTATCTAGAAATAGTTAAGTGACATAGAATGTCTCAAGTCAGTCCCACAGCAGGATGACCCTGCAACTGAGAGCCACATGCATAAGGGTTATAGAGAGTGCCCACAGGGACCACTGTCTGTGAGGGAGTGCAGCAGAAGAATCTGGCAGAGGGAAGACTTGAGTTGTGATGTGGACAAAATACAGACCACAGGCATTCCTCCAGAAAGCTCTGGAGCTGGGCTAGCTATTCAGACTTGTCTCACCTTGCAACAAGGGGCATGGGACTTCACTCCCACCACAGCCACCACCACCCCTACCATTCCCGCCATTAACCGGTCATTGGATGTGGGCTGCTCCTGGGGAAGCAGTGTGACCTTAGACTAAGTATCTCTCTCTTCCCTCAAGGGTAATTCCCTGAGAGTCCCTCAGGTAAGAGCTGTCAGTCACCAGTATCCCCAGGTACTAGGACGGGAGGGCCTCTGTTCTAAGAAGGATCTGGATGGTGCATCACAGCATCCACTACAGAGAGCAATTGTCTCTGCAGTCAACTGGTGGATGGCGCATACTTTGTTTCTACAAGCTTGCCTTTCATCTGGCCCCTTCAGTGCCTTTTGGTCATATGTTCCAAAGAATAATTTTGCCTTAAAGTTCCAAAGGTGCCTAGGAATTTGGCCTTTAAAATTTTTTCTTTGCATACTGACCTTCACGTTAAGTGAAGACTCACAATGTGTTCCTAGGATCACGGCATTCTCCTCCACTCATTCTACCAATATTTACTGAATGCTTTCTGGGTGTCAAGTCCTGGGAGCTAAGCAGGAGGACCACGGTGGTGAACAGAACAGAGTGGCCTATTGGCTAAAGCTTCCTATCACTCAGTGTTGTTCAATTCTGCATAATGATGACACCCTGCATCTGTTTGGAGTAATCCTTCATGTTACCTCTCTTTTGGGGTTGAACGCTACAGACAATAATCACATCATTCTAGAAAGACCCATAACAAGATTCTTCTGAGACATTTCTTCCCTGAGCTAAGTGGCTTCTTTGACTTGATGTCTACTTGAGACAGTAGCCAGATGAATTAGGCAGGGGCTTTCGACAGCAAATCAGGATAGGGTTCCTGACACCTTTACAATGATCAAGTTTCACTCTCTGGGACAGTTGAAAAAAAAAATCACAACACCTGTGTTTGTAATCATCTGATATTATTCACTTTCTCACATAAATACGGAGAACATATGTTAGGATATAATTCTCCATGGATGTTTCATATTTCTGTAGGTTTAAAGCCTAAACCTAATACTTAGGCAATGGAGCATATTTCTCACTTTGTAATATTATTACTACCTTAGATTGCAGTGTGTTCTAATTATTTGCATACATACATATCACTTTCCTTTCAGCCTTTCTCAGTATCCTACCCTGTTAATTATTCCTTCGTCCCATTTGTTACTTCAATCATTTACTCTTCACAAATGCATCCATCTCAGCCAATAAATACTAAACATACTCAAATTTCCTTCACCTTAAAAAAAAAATCCTCCTCAACTTATCTTTCTCCGGAATGCATTGCTTTCTCTCTTTTCTTCCTTGTGCAGTCAACTAACTTCCTTGAATGAGAAGTCCGCACCTACTGTCTCCATTTATTCACTTTCTCTCTATTTCTCAGTCCTTTGGTATCTGGATATCACCAGAACCACTCAGTTGGAACTCCTCTTGATAAGGTCTCTGGTCACTAGTGACTTTTCTCTGCTGTGACAGTAAATTCTACGTATCAACTTGCTTGGGCCATGGCTCAGATATGTGATTAAACATTATTCTTGGTGTGTCTTGGGAGGATGTCTCTAGATGGAATCAACACTTGGATTGAGATACTAGCAGGGCAGATTGTCCTCCCCAGTGTGGGTGGGCCACATCCAATCCACTGAAGGCCTGATTAGGACAAAAAGGCTGAGTAAGAAAGAATTCTCTCTCTCTCTGTCCATCTTTGAACAGGGACATCCGTCTTCTCCTGCCTTCAGACTCAGACTGGGCTATATCATCAGCTCTCCTGAGTCTCCAGCTTTACAAGTATACATCTTGGTACTTCTCATCTCCATAATTGCATCAGCCAATTTACACACACACACACGCACACCACACACATACATTGTTAGTTCTCTGTTTCTGGGAAACCACAACTAATATATCACTAGGTCCAACTTAGTTCTACTTCACGTTCTTATGGCACATGAAGTCATTCATCAAACTCTTCCTCTTCAGAATCTTTCCTCCCTTAGTATTGCCACATCCCTTCCTTCTAGTTCTTATCTTTCTGACTCCAATTCATTGGCTCTCCTCTTCTCAAATGCTCACTAAATCTGATATTTTAAAGTGATTCCTTTTTCTTTTTCCCTGCTATGGTCCCCGGCAGAATTCTATTTCAACTACCATTATTTGCTTTGTCTTCCAAGTCTTCACCTTTGTAAGTACTCATCCTTCTCCTGGTCCATACGTATTATCCCAGTTGTCTAGGAGATGTTTCTCTCTGGATGCCTGCATGCACTTCAGACTTAACACATTCAAGACTAAGCATGTTATTCTCATCACTGTCATCATCGTCCCAGTCATCCAAAACTCAAAGTGGCTTCATCCCGTCTTTAGCAGTACCCTACATTTAGTGGTTAGCAAATCCTCACTATTTTACCCAATTGGCATCATTTAGATTCATCCTCTCCTCCCCGCTCTTCTGCCTTATTTCTCATCCTTTATGACAGTGACCTCCCAGTATAACTTCCCACCTCCTGTCTCACAACACCGCCAACAGAGGTGTTACTCTAAACAAAGACATGATAGTGTCCCTCCCCTGCTTAAATGTCTTCTAAGGTTCCCCACAGTCAAAAGAACAAAACATACATTGTGACTCAGACTTACTCTTCAGCTTTTCTCTCACTTCACCCCACCAGACACCCCACATGCAGTCAAATCAGGTACTCATAGCTGTCACTCTTTCATGGTGACTCTACCATTCCTCTGCCAAGTTGTTCTCTATCTGGTGAACTTCTACTCATCCCTCAAGGTCCTCACTAAAATGTCATTTTATCCGACAGATTTTCTCAACACCTTCAGGCATAATCAGTCACTACTTTCTTTAACTACTCGTATCTTGGATACACTCTCTGGCTTTTTGTCATCATTGACTTACATGGTACATCCTCCATGGCATTAGGAACTCCTCCAGAGTAGGGACTGCATTTTATTCACCTTTTGGTCTCCAGCCTTAATGTGGTCCCTTGAAGATGGGAAGGACTCCATAAGTGTGTTAAATTAAGTATGTTAAAATAAATTAAACTTGGGGACACAGAGCTGCAATAATATCTTGAAATTTACATGATTTCACACAGCAAGTTCACATCTAAGAATTTATCCTAAATAATCTTAATTATACACAAATATGGAGCCAAAATGATGTTTGAGTTTTTAATTTTGTTTATTTCTTTAATGCCTCTTAGAAACTTGGATGGTCCATGTTATCTTTAGTCACTGTACTTCCTCTAATTTAGGGAATATATTTTGTATATGTTTCCAGTATGACCTAATTTTCATTTCCCAAATTCAAAAAGAAACAAAAAACTCTACCTTTGTTAAAGAGGTTAGATAATTATTTGAGTAATGTATGGCTTTTAGTTTTTCAATACATAGAGATTTTAGAAATAGGTGATTCTTAGCAACTGATGAATGACCACTTAGAGATGTAATGTTGAGGAAACTCTACTCAATACTCTGTAATGACCTATATGGGAAAATGGCCTTTAAAAATTGGATATATGTATATGTATAACTGATTAATTTTGCTGTACAGTGGAAACTAATACAACATTGTAAATCAACGAGTACAATAAAAATTTTTAAAAAAGAAAATAGTAAACACTCAGAACAGAAAATACTTACTGAATAGATTATCTTTCCAGAAACAAACAAACAAAAAATGTGTAATATTGGTCCTTTTTGACAATGGCCTCTTACTCTACCTTCCCACCTCCTGTCCTTCCCTTGTCTAGTCACAATATCCTCAGTTTGACATCCCGATTTGGCCTGTGTATTTGTTGGAAGACAATACTTGTTCTCTTTGATAAGAAGCCAACATTCACATGATTTTGTAAAAATGAAGTGCAAGAGGTGACCTACAATTGTTGCGTGATATCATTTCCCTAGAGCAAGATGGCAGGAGAGCTGCAGGCTGGGACCCCTTAGGGAGCTCCTCCGCACTCATGAGGGAGAGATGGAAGATGCAGAGGAGTGGACAAGGTGGGAATCCTGGTGGACAACTTCTTGGTGGACTGTGGGTGCACAGGTGGCTGCTTCTCCTCTTCCAGCTGCCATCTAACTATAGGGAAAGGGATCGGCATAGACTCTCCTAAGAGTTCCTGGAACAATCCTCTTTCCCCGTCTGGCCTTCTATCCAGGTGACTGCCACTGGGCTATCTCTAAATATTCCTGAACTGAGTCAGGTTAAACTGTGTATCAACCAATCTCTCCTACCACCGCCACCAGGAATACTTAACACCAGGCCCAGCCTGTGGCAGAGACCACACTCGCCACACCCTCTACATGCCCTGGTCATAGTGGGAGTAAGGGTGGTATTTAGCTCTGGCATCATCAGCTGCTTCCAGAAGCAGACTATGTGAGAAGACCACCGCTATGATCACTAAGGACGGGCCTAACTTGCCATTAAAAACAGCAAATTAGTCCACATTTGAAAATGGATTTCTGTCAAAGAGAAGGAAAATTCTTCTAAGGGATTTATTTTAGAGCGGTGTTGATTAATCCGTGGGGCTGGATACGTGTGTTGTTTCCTGCTGTTCCTAAGAAAGAGCCTGTCTCTCGAGGAGCCAACACTTTCCTCCCAGCTCTGAGGCTCAAACACCCTGGAGGAAGCCTGCAGAGTCGCGGGCTGGCTGCCACCTCAGCGCAGAGCCCGGAGAAGTGGCCTCTCTACTTTTCTCCAGCAGCTCAGCAGGTCCCCCCAGTATGGATAGAAATGGGCAGGACAGGATGCAGATAGAACAGTTCAGGAATTCCAGAACTTGATAAAACTGGACAATTTTATGGGCTCTGAATGAAACAATACACATATACTTAACTTCAATTCTCTTTTTTCTTTATCCCATGGAATTAGGGGAGGAGGTCCTATAATTACAGAAGGTACAAAATTTCAGAGTCCGGCCTTAGAGACAAGTGCCCAAATTCACCTTGTTTTTCACAGTGTTGAAGTCACAGTAGAAATATTAAACTGCCCTTTGGCTGGGGGTCCTCTTTAGGAGAGGAGAGAAGAGAGAAGAGAAGAATCCATGAACATAGCCATTTGCAGGAAAAGAAAAGAGAAGAGACGATGATGGAAACTTAGGAGGACAAAAGTATTTGTCCGTGCAACCAACATTATCTGCAAATCAGAAACAGAGGAAGAGGCCATGGAGTGAGATTCTGAAAGATGAGTAGGAACCAAGGCGAGGAGGGTCTTTGGGACACAGAGAATAGCATGAGGGAAGGTAGAAAAGGGTGAATGAGCAAGTCTAGTTCAGGGAACCTGGAGGGTGGATGTTGGTGCATAGGGACGGTTAACCGAGGTGAGGCTGGAGAGGGCAGGGCCTCGGCCACCTGGGACCCTTTTGCCAGAGTGAAGACTGGGGAGATGGGAACTGAGGCCAAGACCACCACCATGTACTGAGACGTAACCAGTAGTTACAGGAGTTTAAGGCTAGCGGAACACCATGTGCTGTAGTGGACCTGCAGAGAGCCAGGTCCTCTCAAGGAACTGTGTGAAAACCCACCTCTTCACTGCCCTGGGACCAGCCTTGTGTTCCGAGGGTCCAGGCCCAGCACTGACATTTATTCACTACCTGAACAAGTCACCTCATCTCTCTGAAACTCTTCATCCTTTCAAGTGGAGATATTTATAGCATTTCACAGGGTTATTGTGACAATTAAATGAGTCTGTAATGTAGGTAAAAGCATATAACACGGTGCTGGCATATAAATACCCTGTAAATGCTGCTTTTTCCCCCCTTTCTTCTTTTCCCCTTTCTTCCACATTTCTATGTTACCATAACCCCACTGAAATGAACTTCTACCCGTCCTCCCCTCAAGTAAGTCATATCTTACTTGACCTGTTTACTTGTTGATTCATTAGTCCATTCATTCAGCAATGGTTATTAAGTGCTTGTTGTGCACCAAGAAATGTGACAGGGGTTAAAGATGAACATGGCAGTGCCTACTCTATCGGAAAGGAGAAATAAATAAATACACAAAGGCAATGTAAAAATAATATGAAATCTTCCTTGACTACTCCAGTTGTAAGTGATCAATCATTTGTCTAATTCTTTATGCTACTTTCATCACTTATGGCAAAATTACCTTGTAATGCAGTTAACTTTTCAAGTGGCTGTGATTCATCTCCCCAACCAGATGTAAGTTCCATCAGGATGGGTACCGTATCTCATCACTGTGCAGTCTCTTCGGTGCCTTGATCATAAGAATTCAATAAATGTATGTTAATGCTTGTGATGAGACTGAGAGGCAGAACCTTATTCGTTCACACACTTACAGGTAAATTCACGTCATTTATACACTCACACTCTGTTCCCCCTTTTTTTGGTCCCATCATGGAATTGACATGAAAGGAAACAAGGCACATTAGCATTACAAGTTTTCATTCCTAACACTGATGGGTTCTTTCCCATTCCCTACAAAGGGTCCTCTTCCTAAACTTTAACCCTTCTCAAGTTTTCAGCACCACTCAGGACCTCCTTATATTCTGCAGATGGGTGATGTAACTTTTCTTTCATGAAAAAAGTAAAGCGTAGGGAATGAACGTTTCTCACATGTTCTCTCCTCTGTCCCTCATTAATCTATGCATGTATAGCCCCATCTATTTCTCTCCGCCCCCATCCTTTCTTCACTCTCGCTTAGTTTCATCTCTTCTCTGAATCTGATTTTCTCCCAACTTCAGATGAATCGTGCTTCCTCTCTTATTCCTCCCTGTCCCACAACTAATCCCCAGTATTATAAGCCTCTCACTGCTGGCTCCTTCCTCCAAGCAAGTAAGCATGTTCCTGTGTCTCTGATTAACTAAAGAGGAAGAAGGAGAACAGAGGAGGGAGAGAAATACGAGGAAAAGAAAAACCATTCCTTGACTGATTCTCTCCACTAACTGCCTTATCTCTGCTCTGCACTCATAGACAGGCTTAGTTTGGGTAGAGACAGCATGTTTAATGACTTTTCCCCAAATTAAAAATGAATATAGTCTCAATGCAGAAGTCTTAGAAAACATGTTGTAAGCATTTCTTATGTCTGCATATTCCTTTTAACATACATATAATGGTGGTATTTTTCATCATATGACTGAACCACAAATTACTTAACCAATGCCTTATAATTGAACATTAAAGTTGTTTTCAATTTTGTATCATTATAAGTAATGATGTGGTCAGTATTAGTACGTGTATATTTTTGTTCATATCTCAGATAAATTCCTTAGGAACGAAATACAATTCCTTGGCCTGAGACCACATTTTGGAGGGGTTTAATAGATACACAGCTAACCTGACTTGAAAGGGTACACTCAGCATCCACACTTCTTTCCCTGACATTCACTCCTTTTTTTAAAAAAACTAACCATGTAACCCTTTATTTGTCTATTGGTTTGTTTTTATTGAAGTATAGTTAAATTACCATGTTGTGTTAGTCTCTGGTGTACAGCAAAGTGATTCAGTTATACAAATATATATTCTTTTTTATATTATTTTCCATTATGATTTATTACAAGATACTGAATATAATTCCCTGTGCTATACAGCAGGACCTTGTTGTTTATCTATTTTACATGCAGTAGTTTGTATCTGCTAATCTCAAACTCCTGATTTATCCATCTCCCCCTTTCCCCTTTGGTAACAATAAGTATAAGTTTGTTTTCTATGTCTGTGAGTCTGTTTCTATTTTGTAAATAAGTTCATTTGTACCATTTTTTAGATTCCACATATAAGTGATATCATATATTTGTCTTTGTCTGACTTACTTCACTTAGTATGATAATCTCTAGTTGCATCCACGTTGCTGCAAAAGGCATTATTTCATTCTTTTTTATGGCTTAGTATTCCATTGTATATATGTACCACATCTTCTTTATCCATTCATCTGTCAATGGACATTTAGGTTGTTCCACGACTTGTCAATGCAATGAAGTCTAGCTTCCACTTCCATCACATTATTGGATTTTTTTGAAATGTGCTGTGCAATTCCTACTTTGGTCTCCCTAACCCCTCTAAAGCCTTTGGCACCATTGACAACCTCCCCCCCATGAAATTTTCTCCTCCCCTGGTTTCTGTCACATCACTGTCCCTTGGTTTCTTTTTTGCCTTTCTGTGCCCCTACCTCCCAATTCCATTTTTCCATATTGCCTATGCTTACCATTAAAACTATTCTTCTGCCCTTATCCTCTTTTCAGTGTAGCTGACCTTCCTGGTCAATCCTATCAACTCACATAGTAAACTATCATGTGAAAACAGATAACTCCAAAATCTCTACCTCCAATTTAGAAATGCCTCTCCTTATTTCCAGACCAGTATATCCAACCACCAATTGGGCATCGCCTGTAGAATAGACAAACTCAATATTTCCAAAATTGAAATCATTATCTTTCCCCCAAATTTGTTCCTTTGCCTGCATTTTATAGCTCAGTTATGACAACTCTTAGCTGCCCAAAGTGGAAATCTTGGGGCCACCTCCACTCCTCGTTATTTACTAAGCCTGATCCCTTTTTGTTTTTGAGCTCTCCTTTCCTCTGAACGGTGCCTGTCATAACTTATTATACCTTCATTTATATAGCACTGTATACTTTGAACTATGATTGGCTTTTTTTTTCACATTTTCCGATAACCGGTTTTTCTATGGGCTTCGGGTCTATGTCATGTCCACACAGGGAACTGGGTGTATAACATAAACACAAAAATCCTTTTGGGTATGAGGAAGGATATAAAATAACAAATTTTGTGTTTGTACTCAGTAAAAGTTTGTTGGCTTCAATACATGATTGGATGACTGAGTGATGACATCACTGCTCCTTAGCAAGATTCTGAAACAGGAGGTACATCCTTGGGTCCTGCCCTCTTTTTCGGCATCCCTTCTATTAGTCCTTCCTCTCCCAACATCTTCGGGACTTTCAGGCTGAACAGTCTCTTTTGTGAGAGAGAAGAAATGATCTGATAAAATCTTTCACGGTGGTACTTCTCCCAGGAATATTTGCATATTGAGAGGTCAATGTGATTGCACAATTTCACAAAGACAAATCAATGACAGGGCAAGGATAATTTGGGATTCCACAGAGGATGCATGCAACCATCTCAGGATACCTGGGTACAGCAGAGACAGAGTTCTCCCAGGATATAGTAGTAACCATAAAGAAGTAACTGTTTTGATTTGAAAACTGTATGGGGAGATTGAAGTGTTTATCATCTACGACACAGAAACCATGGACTTGGGCTCATCCTCTGTGTCACCAACTCAGCGACAGGGGCTGTGCTCTGAGAGTCGGTGGAGAGGAAGCCTCTCCCTAAGGGGTGAAAATGAAGCCACATTCACTTTGTCTAAATGGGCCGTGTGGTACATGGTTTTGATGTCAATAAGCCACATATCTCAATCTCAGAAATTCCCTACAGTCCTTTCTTCAACAGTTTTAAGAAGAAGGAAGAAACTTTCAGACATGCTAATTCTGTGCACAGTTCTTGCATTAAGTTATTAAAATCCCTCCTTAAAGCTTTTCATGTACTCAAGTGGATTTAAAAGAAAAATGCAGGACAGTTTGTGTTCAAGAATTATATTCAATTGGCTTAGTCCATGGTTTTTTATTTTTTTCCCAACTCAAAATGGCCCCCAGATCCTTGTGGAGAATAATAGTAATGCTGGCCGGCACAGCAGCCTCTCATTTTTTCAGGCCACAGGATTCCTCGTTACACACAGCTAAGATAATGCTCTACACACATACACTGGGCACTCCCCAAACAGCACGGCATTTATGCAATACGTTGTTTCATTGCTGAGGAAAGAGAAATTTCAGGGTGGGATCAGGGCAGCAACTGGTCTTTGAAGTGCTGTGACATTATTTCACAAACTGTACATCTCCATCCAAAGATATTTCACACTGTAGAAACTCAATTTCAACCCGTCTTTTTTTCCCTTAGTATCTGCTAAAATGTATTTTCTTTTATTCCTGTGATGACATTAGCATGAAGAATTGAAGTGTTCCCATTCTGCTAAGCAGTAACGCTTCATTTCACTGGCATCTACACCTGCCACCGTTGTTTTCTGAACCAGCAATACCCGACAAATGACAGAACTGAAGAATTCATTTCTTAACCCCACCTGCAAGGTATGAAGAAGGTTATTCTTCCTCCTTTATATTTCTTCTCAGGAGTATCCCTTCCAGTACTTCACTCATTTACTTGTGCATATTTATTGAGTATCAATTGTGTACAAGGAATTTATATTCTTCACCATGATTCAGTTCTCTGACAGGGCCTTTTTATTGTGTGTGTGTGTGTGTGTGTGCGCGTGCGTGCACACCCGTGGTGGTGGTGGTGGTGGTGGTGGTGGTGGCTGTGAGATTCTAAAAGGTAGTCAAGAATGTCTACCACACTCTTGGGAGTTTGGGATTGACATATTCACACTGCTATATTTAAAGTAAATAACCAACAAGGACCTACTGTATAGCACAGCACTGGGAACTCTGCTCAATACTCTGTAATAGCCTAAATGGGAAAAGAATTTGAAAAAGAATAGAAACATGTATGTGTATAACTGAATCACTTTGCTGTACACCTGAAAATAACGCAACATTGTTAATCAACTATACTCCAATACAAAATAAAAATTTTAAAAAAAGAATATCATAGAGACATCCACTTCCAGCCAAGATGAACAAAAGTGACCAGACTTAGCCTCCTGCCTGAAACAACTGAAAAAAAGACAAAATATATTTTAAAAAAGGTTTTCAAGAAATTGGACACCAGAAAATTAAAGGCAACCATCACTGAGAGACAAGAAAGAAATGAGGCAAGCCTTACAATTGCCCTAGGTTCCTAGCTGGGGAGACTACCCGGCTGTGGCACAGGAGAGGAAACCCCAGGTAGAACCCTGAGGTGCGCCTGAGTTGAGGAAACGGAGCTGGAAATTTAGGTAGGCCAAGGTGGCTAGAATTCTCAGAGAAGGGTAACCAGAGAGGAGGGAACTTCAGACAGGTTCTGAAGATCTACAGTGGGTCTTCCTGGAGTATAAAAGAATTATACCCTGTAATGGAATTCTGCCCAGAAATAACACAAGTGATGGGATTAGCAGTAAATAGGACCAATGAAACAGTTATGACAACTGTACTTCATATGTTCACTAAGTTAGATGAAAGGCTGAACATGTTAAGTAGAAACATGAAAATATATAAAAATGCAAATTAAACTTCTGAAAACTATAATCCTGAGATGAATGACAATAGATCAGATGCTGTAGATGAAAACATTAGTGAATTTTCAGACATAGAACTAGAAACTATCTGAAAAGAAACACAGAAAGAAAAAAGACTGGAAAAAAATGAACAGAACTACCCTGAGTTGTGAAACATCTTCAGGTGGCTTAATATACATATAATTAGTATCCATGAAAGAGAGGGGGCAAATAAAACATTTAAGCATATAATGAACAAATTTTTTCCTGAATTAGATGAAAACTATAAACCCACAAGTCCTAGAATCTCAAGAAACCCCAAGCACAATACCCATGAAGAAAACTACACCAAGGAACATCATAGTTGGGATGCTTAAAACCAGTCATAAAAAGAAAAAAAGTTAAAGCAGCGAGAGGAAAGAAGACACATTACACACAGAAGAACAAAGATAAGGAGGATAACAGACTTCTCATTGGAAACAAGACAAGTGAGAAGACAGTGAAACAGCCATCTTTACGGTACTTGAAGAATGAAACTGTCAACCTACAATTTCATATCCAGTAAAAGTATGTTTCAAAAATGAAGGCAAATATTTTTTAAATGCAAAAGCTGAAATAATATTTTAGAAACTAAGTGGATAATATAAAAACTTCTTTTTGTTATTATGTAATGCTCCCTAAAAGAAAACTCTCATTTAAAACAAAAATAACAAAAATGTATTGAACAGATCTTAAACATTATTAGTAGTTTGGGAAATGCAAATTAAAACCACAATGAAATACCATTACACACCTATTAAAACCTCTAAATTAAAAATACTGAAGGTGTGGAGCAACTGTAACTCTTATGCACTGCTGGCAGGAATGTAAAATGGTACAACCACTTTGAAAAACAGCTTAACGATTTCTTACAAAGTTAAATATACACCTACTAGCCATTTCATGTCTAGGTATTTATTTAAGATATACGAAAGCCTATGTCCACATAACTACTTGTACACAAATGTTCACTGCAGCTTTATTTGTAATTGTCAGTAACTGGAAGCAATTCAAATGTCCAACAGCAAATGAATGGATAAACAAGGTGGTATATCCATACAATGGAATTCTATTCAGCAGTAAAAGAAATGAACTACTGATACATGCAACAACATGGATGGATATCAAATTATTTTGAGAGGGGACTTCCCTGGTGGCATAGTGGTTAAGAATCCACCTGCCAATGCAGGGGACACGGATTCAATCTCTGGCCTGGAAAGATCCCACATGCCTCAGAGCAACTAAGCCTGGCGCCACAACTACTGCGCCTGTGCCCTAGAGCCCACAAGCTACAACTACTGAAGCCCACAAGCCACAACTACTGAAGCTCACTCGCCTAGAGCCCATGCACCACAAGAAGAGAAGCCACTGCACTGAGAAGCCCGCACACTGCAATGAAGAGTAGCCTCCACTAGCCACAACTAGAGAAAGCCCCCATGCAGCAACAAAGACCCAACGCAGCCAAAAATAAATAAAAATAAAATAAAATGAAAAAATTTTTAAGTAAAAAATTAAGAAATTAAAAAATTATGTTGAGAAAAAGTCAGACAAAAAATAGTACATATATAAACTTCTAGAAAATACAAACGAATCCATATTGGCAGAAAGCAGATAAACGGTTGTTTGGAGAGTGAATGGGGTAGGAAGGGGATTTCACAGGTGTGTACAGATGCTTAATTACATTACTTTAAATTAAAGTTAAATTATCTACTTTATATATATGAAGTTTATTGTGTCAATTATACTTCTATAAAGCTGTTTTTAAAACATAAAAGAATGGCATTCAAGACATGGAAAGAATCCAAGTGCCCATCAACAGATTACTGGTCTAAGATGTGGTATATATGATATATAATATATGTATGATGAAATATTACTCAGCCATAAAAAAGAATGAAATAATGCCACTTGCAGCAACATGGTTAGACCTAGAAAATATCATACTAAGTGAAGTAAGTCAGAAAGAGAAAGACAAATACCATATAATATCACTTATATATGGAATCTAAAATATGACACAAATGACTTACTTACAAAGCAGAAACAGACTCATAGACATAGAAAACAAATTTATGGTTAACAAAGGGGAAAGGGAGGAGTGCAGGGATAAATTAGGAGTATGAGATTAACAGATACATATTACTATACATAAAATAGATAAGCAACAAGGATTTACTGTATAGCACAGAGAACTACATTCAATATTTTGTATAACCTATAATGGAAAATCATCTGCAAAAATATATATGTATAACTGAATCACTTTGTTGTACACCTGAAATTAACACAATATTGTAAATCAACTAAACTTCAATTAAATATATGTACATTAACTATATGATATATACATTTAATGCCTTTCTTTTATATGTGTATGTATATATATATATACATGTGTGTATATATGCATATATACGCATATACATATACATATAAAAGAATGGCATTAAATATAAACTGTATTGGCAGAGTTGTTTTTTTTTGGTCTATCTCAGCTGTGGTTTCCCAACCATAGATGAATGGCTGACACTTACTATATACTTATTAAATGTTTCTTGAATCCAAAATACTAGAACTGGCATGTTATTATAGTTGTCACATATATCTGTGCCATGTTGCTCTTCCACAGATGCCCATTCTATTAAGATATGCCCTCGCTGTACATTTTTCCCAGCTGAGCTAGCGGCATCCTATCATTTGAAAAAGCATTAAGTTTAGCAGTAATTTTTTGATTCTTTTCACTTGGCTACTGGGGATTCTTAAATACTGGATGTTTTAAAATATCACATGGACTCATTTGCTTCAAATTTGGAAACAATGCTTAGAGGTGGCAAAGATGGCTAGCTGTCCACCAAATATTTACCACTCTCTTCCAAAATGCAGAGCGATTGTTGGGAAGAGGCTGCCCTGTCACAGATTACATTTCTCAGCCTCAGGCCCCACTAAATAATTTGTGTGGCCTGCTGTAAAATAAAAATGCTGAACCCTCTTTTAAAATATTATCAATAATCTCAAGATAATGATAACAGAGCATTAAAGCCAGCATGGAGCCCTTCTAGGCATGAGGCCCTGTGCTGCACAGGTCACTAGCCCATGAATCTGTATCTGCTTAGCCCCCACTGCATCTGGAATAGGGGATAAAGAAGGGTGTGATTAGTTCTTGTCAGTGGAACGTTAGCAGAAGTGGTAGATATCACTTCAAGCCAAGATGGTTAAGAAGCACATGTGTCTTCTCCATCCTCTCTCTTCCAGCTGACTATCCCCGGTCAGAGTGAGCTTGGATGCCTGGGTTGCATATGTCAGAGCCTCCATGGTCCCAGATCTCAGAATAACTGTGTTTTACAGATCCTTCTCTCTCCACCCTCCACTTCAGCTGGTACCAGACACAAACTTTGGATGTTACTTAAGTAAAAAATAAACATTTGATATCATAAGCCCCTAAGACTTGGAAGTTTCTTGTTACAGCAGCCAGCAATATCTTAACTAATACAAGAGTTGAGCAGATAAAACTCTGAGCAGAAATCCCTTAAGACAGACAGAGGAGTCCACTGTTCTGTGGACCGGGTACTGGCTGGCTACCGGGTACTAGGGATTCAGCAGTGCACCAGACAGATGAAGTCCCTACCCTCATGAAATGTCAAGTGAAGGATTCTGCTGAATAAATGAATGAATGAAGAGATGAATGTATCAGAAGAAAAATAAACACCCAGGTCAGAGTGAATGGTTTTATTTCCCAGAAACTGTCATGATACATAAGAATCACCATGATATCAGTTAAGACCACCTTATACCACTGTAGGACATAACCCCCTTGAGCAGCAAATGCCCCAGTAAATGAATGAGTTCCAAACTGTCGTCCAGGAAACCTGCAACCATCCATGACAGGAGAGAAGCAGTAGAGAGTGGGGAGAATTATTCATTTTCTTCCTAATCCAAAGCTAAAAGCTTAGAGAAATACCAATTGAGAAATATCCATTTTTGTCCATAAATCAGATTCCATTCTGCCTGGCAGTACCATTACCTTTGGAAGATAAACACACATTCTCTTATCATAAAAAATATAGTATTTTGGATCTTATTGTAAAAATCTTGTAGAAATAGCTATAACAGAACTGTACAATAATCAACTTAAAGTAGTATGACAACCATACATGATACAGCAGGGCTTTCAAATTCAACATCTGAAGCAATAATCATTTTTAATTACTGTAATTTATTTTACATCTAAGCAATTTTAACAGCAAAATATTTTTTAATTAGCCACATACAGAAACTATACAAATTAGCCTAAGCCCCCATTTTCCCAAACTCAAGAGATTTCTGAAGGCCTTGCCCAAGTTCAGACATGGCCTTTGATATAAGTTCAGCCTTTTACTTTCCTTTTTCTCACCCTGAAAAATCGAAACAAACTACTCTCAAATGTTATCTACTCTTTCTACTTTTTAAAGTACAAGATATATACAAAATATGCAGCTCAGTGATCTATCTCAATGGGAACATACCCACATAACTGCTTCCCAAGTTAAGGATTAGAATAGTCCTAGACCTCAATCCACTTGTGTCCCCTTCCAATCATAATCCCTTCAGTCCTTCCCAGAGGAAACCTACGTTCTGATGTCTAACATCAGAAATTAGTTTTGTCTATTTTTGAAATTTATATAAATGGAATCACACCATAAGTATTTTTTTGTTCTCCCAAGTTCTTATTTTGAACACTTTTTAAGCCTAGAGAAAAGTTATGATTGTATTTTTAAAAATCCTTATATCATTAACCTAGATTTACCAGCTATAAATATTTGACCATACTTACTCAATCTATCTTTCTGTCTTTTGATAGATGGAGGATTGGTAGATAGATGATAGATAGATAGATAGATAGATAGATAGATAGATAGATAGATAGATGATAGATAGATGAATTACTAAGAAGTAAATTACAAATTATGGCCATGACACCACATTTTTAAATACTTCATCATGCATGTCCTAAGAGTAAAGCCATTCTGTTACATTACCATAATATAATCCCACTTAAGAAAATTAACAATAATTCCATAATATCTAATATCCAGTCCATATTTAATTTTCCTCAATTATGCCAAAACTGACTTTTATAACCTCATTTTCTGTGCAGTATTCAATCAGTTCTCACTTATTACATTTGGTTGTTAACTGTCTCTTCAGTCTCTTTTAATCTAGAACCTAAGACTGCTCTTTTTCTCTCCATTTCCTTTTAAGAAAGTCTAGACAAATTTGTCTCTAAAGCATCCCACACTCTGAACTTGTCTGTTTCTCTTTGGTGTTGCTTAACTTGTGCCTCTATCCCCTGTATTTCCTCTACTCTCCAGATTAGGTCTAGAGGCTTGATGAATATGGTTAAATATTTTCGGCAAGAATACTTTATAGAAGTCTACCCTACATTTATATCTCTCTGATACACTTTCATACTCACTATTCTCATATAAATTCCTTCCCAGTTCTCTGTGGCTCTTTCCAAGAATAGTAGCAATTAAGCCAGGAACCCTACAGTAAAACTGAAAAGGTTCACAGAAAGTACAGAAGAAAATCTTGTCAATATATGCATGGCATTTAACTTAGAGGGCTGCAGCAGCATTTTTTTTTTTCATTGAGGTCCTAGTTCCCCGACTCTCATGATGGCAAAATGGAGTTTTAAATTTCATGTAAGATGGACAGCATTCTTTGTTTTCTTGCTATTTTAGAGAGAGGTAGCCAAGTCTGATTTTGCAGTTACCATTTATTAAAGACAAGTATTTAACAGTGCATTTCGTGTCTAATCAGCATCAAAAAAGGTAGAAAAAGAAAAGTGAAATGAAATTAGAGTTAAGAGGTGAACAAAGATGGTATTAGAGAAGTGGCTTTCAAGCTTTTCAGAACATGACTTACAACCCAATATGCATGGGAATATATAAAATGAAAAAAAATTCATAAAAACCTTACTTACCCTCATTATGTGTGAAGAAACCCTGATACTTCATATCTTAGTCTCTCATTAATTTTTTAAAAAGAAAAGAATCTGTGTTTTATCCCTAAAATTTTTATAACCCCCAATGGTTCATGCCCTGGAGTTGGGGGAAGAGTGCATTTGGCTAGCTAGTCTAAGTGCTTAGCCAATAAATGAGGAGGAATTGGAGTAAGAATAATAGCCCACCTCAGTAGAGAATTATGCTATACTTTATTTAATTATTCAAATCAATGTTTTCCTTCAGCTTTAGCATCTTATAAAGATCAACTGGAGTCAAAAGACTTGAGTTTGAATTCTCGCCTAATGATTTTCAGCCAGGTTACCTTGAGCCTGTCTCTTGGACTTTGGGGGATTGGAGTTCTCTGCTGTGAAATGGACATGATATCAACAAGTTAATGTTACAGGAGAAAGGAATGTGAAACAGCTTGGCACAAAGCAACAAATGAAGGCTGTGTTACGGTTCTAGGGAGTGAGCTCTAAAGCCATGGTACTACAACTGCCCTTTCCTTGAAGAAATCAGAGTACGTAAATCATGTGAGCTTGAGAATCATTTTAAAGTATGCCCCTTTGCCCTGATAAACCATCACTTCTGGTGTTTCAGACTATTTGGAGAAGAGTAAGTTAGACAGTGAGAAGCACTGGGCAAAAAAAGGTCTTGGTATATAAGTAAATCCTCCCTGAGTGACAAGATATTTGGATCAAGAAATGATTGAAATTGGCACAAATGAACAGATCACATAATGTGAATTTCCTGCCATGAAAATAGTAATTGAAAACCAGTAAAATGGTTTAAGTTTGTGCTGGTTTATTCCTCTAAGCGGATGTGTCTCGCTTATCATTTGTTTTAATTATTCCTGATGTGTTGCCTATCACATCAGAAGCTTCTTCAAAGGGAACGGAATAAGCAGTTGTCATAACAACAAAGCTCTTCATTACCCTGGGAACCTTCGACAGCTTTATTTAAAATGAAGGAGAAAAAAGAACCCTAACCAATTAGCTTTATCAGTCTGATTCATGCTCTTAAACTGATAACAGTGTTTCCTGAAGAACTTACAATTTGATGGGGAATGTGTCATGAATATTTATGGTAACATAAAACTCAGGAAAAAATCGGCTAGCTAATTATCACTTGGAAGGTGTTTCTGGTCAAATTCCTGCCCAGTGATCCATTTGATTTTTTAAAAATGACTTTTATTAAACAAATCAAAGAATTAGTGGGACTTTTGCCAAAGTGTATCTACTGGTTCAAGAACAGCAATGAGACCTATTTAGGTTTAAACTTTAAAGCCCAGTCTTCACCCTCAGTTAGTTTGATTTCTGCTAAGTTTGCATTCAGTTACACCGGAAATGTCCTCACCTGCCTTCTACCCTTCCTTCCCTGTGCCAGAGATACAGCGGAAGTCTGCAGAGTTTTAATTCTGCCCTTCTCTGCAGAATTAAAAAAGCAGATGTTTTCTTCTGGCTGCAGGAGATAAGACTGAGAAGTAATTATTGTTCTGGTCCCAAATCCCACAGGTGTTTTCATTCCTGCCCTGTGACCACAGGAAAAATAAACAGTAAATCCAAGAAGGTCTAGTTGGGGCACTCTTCAAGTTCAGACTTGAAGCCAAATGTTTGAATATCTCCTGCAAGTGAAAAACTATGCAGAAGTAGGCAAACTTTTTCTGTAAAAAACTAGATATTAAATATTTCTTACTTTATGGGACCTAAGGTTTCTGTTGTCACTACTTAGTGTTGCCACGCTTGAGTGAAGCAGCCTTAGACAGTAAGTAAACGAGTGGGTTTGGCCCGATTTGGTCCCGCCATTGTTTGCTGACTCAAGAGGGTTCCCAAGAAATTAGATATCTACCACCAAAGGAACAGGTGCATAAGTTCTTCAAATAAACAACAGTGAACACTTGGACAGCATATTCACAAAGTTGTTTTTGCATATATTATTTCATTTAATCCTGAAATGAGGATTACTTTGAGACAGGCATATTATTTTTTTAATCTTACACATGAGAAAACTAGACCTAAGGTGCTCAGGTAACCTCCCTGCTTTTCAAGATCAAACAGCTGGTCTCTTTAATGATCTTTCCACCACCTTCCCAACTGTCTTGTAAACAATGCACTTGATACAGATCAAACAGAAAGAAGTATGAATGATAAAAATTTCTAATTCTTATTGCTATTCTATGGATAAGTGAGTGAAAAAAAAATTCATCAACTTTCCTCAAGCTCTGCTGAGGTCCCCCTATACTAACTCAGGCATTAGACCAAGAGTGACCAGAAAGCCAGAAAATTCTGCATCCTGGGTCCCAGGGTTATTTCAGAAATTAACTATATAGGCCTGGTTTGCTCTACACTGCCTCCTTTCACAACCTAAAACCAAGAAGGGCTTTATCAATTGTTTGGGGTCAAAGAAGGAAATCTACCAGAAACAGACTGCATTGAATCAAATGCAGGAGCATTTATTGATCAGGATTGGGACATTAAGTCCACATGTAGGAGAGATTCTTTTTTACCAAAGATTGTGCAGGCAACTATTACTTAATTATGACAATTATACACAGTCAGGAAATTGCATTAGGAAACACAGATGCACCATCTGTTAAGGAAACATGATTTAACTGATTTTTTTTCACTAGACTTTAGCCTTGTAAATATTAACTCTTCAGCTCAAGTAAGAGTCTCCATGAAAACATTGCCAACAGGGCATCTGTAAGTCATATCTTCCACATCCAATTCATTTCAATTCTACAAGCATTTACTGAAGGTCTTCTAAGTGTCAGGCAGAGTAAAATAATCTCTGCCTTCAAGGACTTTATACAGTTAGCAATAAGAATAAAATACATATATAAATGAATAAGACACAAGGAAGACTTTGGCGTAGGAAAGGGTTTAATATTACATGGATTCAAAGGGAAAAAAAGAGATCTGGAGAAAAAGAAGGGATGTTTCATAAAGAAGAGGATCAGGGGAAGTCTCAGAGTGAATTGACAGGAGAAAAAGGGACCAGAGCTGTCCTGGTCCATGAACAGTTGTGAACAAAGACACAAGGGCAGAAAACTGAATCGGAGGTTGGGAGCTTAGTTGGTTTAGAATTTGCCAGGGAGGTTAAAACTAAAAGTTCAAGGACCAAGGTACCACTGGCTGAAGGCTTTCCCTGCCCACTCTGTCTCTGCTCTCTCTTTTGGGACCTGCCCAAGGATGGGGCGCCATCATGGGAGCTGATGTCCCCATAACAAGGATGGAAAGGTTTGATGCCATGGAAGATGCCTTAGAGGACTGGGGCGGGGCGGGGAGGGTGGGGGGGACTCGAGGCGGGGGAGTCAAGGAAGGGAGGGAATACGGGGATATGTGTATAAAAACAGATGATTGAACTTGATGTACCCCCAAAAAAATAAAAAATTAAAAAAAAAAGAAAGGTTTGATGCAAGGAGCCTGATAAAAGAAACGTTCACATATTGAGATATTGGGAAGTCATTCTGGCTTATACACAAGTTAACTTGAATTTTATGCTATCTAAAATAGCCTGCTGGTGGCCTATCAAAAATACATTGTATATCAGCTTTATTATTAAAGAAAAAGGGCACAGTGACCAAAAGTAAAGAATGTTCATGTCAAAAATAAAGATAAAATGCCCCTTTTCCTGGGACACAAATGATGGTCTTCCTTTGATGATAAGACTCCCTTCCCAGATGCCAAGGCCATGCTGACTGGCTGTGTACATGCTGTTTTCTTTTCTTTTCTCTCTCTTTTTGTTTTTGTTTTTTTTTTTTGAAACCTTGAAGAAATGTAACCCTGACTTGTTTAATGTTCTTTGTTCTGACAAGATACAAAATCTGTTGAAAAGCCAGTTTCTAAGAGTAATCTGGGAAGTGGGCTTCTGGGCTAGTCCTCAGTTTGGCTCACATAAAAGTCTTTCCTATTCTTATTATTGATTATTTATTGATTATTTTCATTGACAAGCCCAAGAGCCAGGACATCTCCCTAAGTCTGTTGACCAAGCTGCACAGGTTTCTGGACAGACAAACCGACTCTACCTTCAACCAGATTGTGTTGAAGAGGTTGTTCGTGAGCTGCACCCACGGGTTGCCCCTGTCCCTTTCCCAGATGATCCAGAAGATAAAGTGTCCTGGCCAGGAAAGGAAAACAGCTGCGGTCCTAGGGACTATCCCCGATGATGTGCATGTCCAGGAGGTGCCTGAGTTGCAGGTGCGTGCTCTGCGTCAGGGGCAGCCACCCGGAGCCCCATGCTCAAGATCCTCCCCTTTGACCAGCTGGCCCGGGACGCCCCCTCCCAAGGGGTGGGGCCCTGTCCTCCTCTCCGGTCCTTGAAAGGTCCGAGAGGTGTCCAGCCATCTAGGCAAGGCTCCAGGAACCCTGCACAGCCACACCAAAGCCTATATATGTTCCAAGGGCCCAGAGGCCAACGGGTCAGCTGTGGTTACAAAAACCAACCTCAGATCCTGTCTTATTACGAACAAGATTTTGAATGCTGGAAAAAAAAATTTTTTTTTAAGTTTTTAAAAATGATAAGAGTGCAAGGACCATATTCAGCCTGGAAACTGTTTATTTTCTTTTGAAGGTTACATAGCAGTTTTTTAAAAAATCATTTCCCACTTTCAAGAGTTGGAAATTTCACATAAGAGATAGATTTCGGACTCCTCTTAAAGAACTGGAAAAGCTAGCAACCAGGCAGACCATCACTGCATGTCAACGATCAGGTTTGTGCATTAGCTGAGCCTCAGACAGATGTGTCCTCTCCCATGTGTCTGGTCCCCGCCAGATCCACTGTATCTACTTATGTTACCTACGCGGCCTGCGTAGACATTTGAACGGCAACAACTAGTCCAGAAAAAACAGATGAGATATCTTCCAAGAACTTGAAAGAATTTCATTATGATTAGGAATGCGCTTAAAATTATTCTGTTCACTTCACAAAGAAGTAACCAACTATTAAGTTATAAGCCATGAATTAATGAAATAGAAAAGATAGATTGAGTCATCTACACTGCGGAGAGGCCTGGAAAAACTAATTGAGTTGCCTATAAGCTGAAAATTTTTCATTTGATTCAATAAACAATGATGAGCAATTGGAGGTTTTTGTACAGATGGAGCTAATTTTGACTTTTTCATAAGATATTAATGCTGACTAGAATAAATTTTTAAATGTAATATGCTTTGTTTCAGCCAGTAAACAGGTTATTTTGTGACTATGTTGAAAATAAATGTACTGTGATTTACATTTATGTTTTGATTTATAATTTGGTTGACCTCAATTTGAATCATTTGTCCTGTAACTTTTTTTCAGTGCTCTACATGAATTTCAAAACACTTCCCCTAAACTCAAGCATAAATATATGTGGAACCACAATCATTAAAATAGCTTTACAAGTTATGTGTTTGCCCATAACTTTCCTTTTCTTTATACCACTTATAGACAATTATTTCCAAACAGAAAATAATTCATACTGAATATATTCTAAAGTGCATTTATAAGTAAAAGGCAATCATTTCTGAGATATATGTATTCTAAAATTTTTCACATTTGCTGCTGACTTTTTTTGCAGTTCACTATAAAATGCCAGTTGATTACATAAGGAATTTAAAGTGATTTCTTTTGTAACAGTTATATATGCAGAGTCAGCCTTTTGAGTAAATAGTATCTCCAACAAGAACTATTTTTATCCTATATTTAAAACATTCATGTTTTCCTTATGTACTCATATAACAATTTCAGTAATTTATGGCTTATAATATAGTTATCTTTTTTAAGCAAACAAGGTAAATTTAAGTACCTTCCTGAATATCAATAAATTAGCTCAAGTTCTTTTATCTTTCCTAAGAAACTATGTCACTGAATGGGCACCCTTCAGCCCTTTTTGCCTGTTTTCCATTTCTTTCTGCCATTCTATTACCTCTCCTCTCCTAAAGTATTAATCACCTCTCCCTTTAAGATACTATATTTATAAAATTTCAAACCTGGCACTTGGATTATGGGCCAGGAATAAGTCTAGCAACAATTACTATTTATCCATCAGCTAAGGTTATTTTTCACTTCTGTTGTCACTAGAACCGTTTGCTTTTAGAACTACAGTCTCTTTCACTTATTACAAATGAGCTTGAATTTGACAATTGTATGTGAATTGCACGTATTTTTATTTCCTGGATAGGGCCTGCCTGATGACAAATTTTAAAATAATCTCTTTTTAAGGCAAGGGACCTTAACTTAAGCCAACAAATGCGTATCCCCAACAATAGAACTGCAGAAGAAGACTATAATTATTGTGATAATCATTGGGCTTCTGTAAGAGATGCTCCCATGTGTGCACAGACTTCGGTGCTGGTTGTGCCAGTCACACCTCATAAATCAATCTGGCAGGTCCTTATAGTCACGTGTACTTCTCACATTGGAATCTCCTTTGTTTTTCAACATCTTCCTTAGGCTGAAATGCCAACATCGTGTGTATTATTCCAAAAGTGTTTCACCAAAGAGAGGTAAACAGACTTGTCTATGTTTCCTTTGATCTGTAATGTGATGTCTTTGCTTCGTCCACCTAAGTTACATTGTCTTTCTTTTTCTGCACCTGCCTTGCATTCCATGTTCGTATGAATTTGCCACCAATTATAACCCCAGACCTTTTAGCATTACTGCTTTCCAAGGTTTTCCTCCTACGTGAGTATTTGTGCTTCATTTCACATTTTACGCTCATCCACACTCCAGTAGGAATTTGGTGGTGATTTCAAGAGCCCCTCCAGCAAATAATTGCATCAAACTCCAAAAATGTTACCAATAGTGAGTTTCCTTTATGTAGTCATTTGGATTTCTAGCTTCTTCCCACTTAAGGTTTTAAGTTCATCTAGCGTCACTGGAATTAGATGATTTCTACATCTTCGTGATCTATAGGGTAAAGCCATCTCTGTGTGCAAGAAAGAATTAGAAACTCTAAATTATTCACAAGAGACTGACAGTGTGATATGCTAGGTTTGTAAGGAATATCACTGACCACATATCATAAACAGCTTTGGTACATATCTTGCAATAGTGTCTTGCATTGCCATTCAAGTCTTATATTTAACTTTTTGTGTCTTGTCTCCTCCAAAAGATTCTAAATGCTTGAGAACATGGGGTGTGTGTGTGTGTGTGTGTGTGTGTGTGTGTGTGTACATGCGTGTGTGCTTCTTGGGATTTTCCACAGCTTCTAGCAATATACAGTGTACATAATAGAGGCTTAGAAATACACGAAGAAAGAAGAAAGGGGGAGAAAGGAGAAGAAAAGAGGCAATAGGAATCAGAGCCTTTGAATAAGACCAGGATGGGAAAAGCAGGGGATCCAGGGCTTACTGATCATATTACCAAGTGCCTTGTCACTAAAATTTCTATAGGGAAGAGGAGCAGTAGATTGGGAGAGGTAGACCAATCATACACTGCTTAGGCTTTTTGGAGGAAAAAAAATCAGTGCTATTGTAAAGAAAAGGACAATTCGCAGCTTTGAAAGAGGCTGGACTAAACATGAACTATAAAGTGTGGTTGGATAGCAATAGCTGGATGTCCAGCATATTTTTGACGGTCACTCAGTACACAGCAGGGACTCCGCATGTGTTCAGGATCCATTGATAGTAACATCTCACCGTTTCTGTGAACTCAGTCACACGCCAGTCACTGTGCAAAGGGTTTTATGTGAATTATCTCTTGTGAACAACTCATGAAATTTATATAAACAGGTAATCAATTCATTTTATACAAACATTTGTGTATGTGACTTACCTTAGCAGATTCTTACTACAGCTCTATATTGTAAACACTCTTCTAATCTCTATGTGTACGTTGATGTAGATGAGGAAACTGAAGCTACCGATGAGGAGTGACTGACCCAAGCTTTCACAACTAGCGAGTACATGGCTGGGCAGAGTTCAAACCCAGGTGCTCTAACTCCAGAGCCCGCATTCAGGCACTGCACCAGAACTCCCGCAGCTCTGTTACTTCAGTACCGTACTTTCTCAACACAGAAGGATGAGCTTCTGTTGGCACATTCTCACCCATGTTGGCACCATAATGTTAACTAATAGTTGAGCCCTATATATAACAGTACCCAAAAGGTAGCCTCAGGACTTCATTAAGAGATTTCTGGGGAATGTCTGAATCCATACACAAGAATGAGAGCTATATACATTTTGCTATGCTTAGGCTTAATTATGGTCAAAAATTATAAATGCTATATAGTGAAGATGGCATACCAGTTCCTCTTAGGAATCTTAAGCTCCTATGAACAAAAGAATAGCTTCTGGTCTCGAATCTTCTTCCCTGTGTGTTGCCCCAGTTCTACACTTTCGTGCTGTTGGATTGTCTTTGTTTGTTTTGAGGTCTCTAGGATCAATCCTTAGTCTTTTCATTTGCAGCTGCCTGTAGTTCTCTTAAGTGCCCCGTTTCTGAGTTTCCGGTCTCCCCTCCAATAGGTAGAGTTTTAGGTGCTCGCCCGCCTCACTTGTTTCTGGCTCAGTGAAGTCTGCCCTGCTACTTCCTGTCTCTTTGGCAGATAGGATCAAAGTGTATTTTTTTTTTTTTTTTTTTTTTTTTGGCACACGGGCTTAGTTGCTCCGCGGCATGTGGGATCTTCCTGGAGCTGGGATCGAACCCATGACCTCTGCATTGGCAGGCGGATTCCCAACCGTTGCACCACCTAGGAAGCCCCCAAAGTGTATATTTTAAAGTCCACTGTCGCTGACATCAAGAATGGCATCCTATTTTGAAAACATCTTTCCCAGTGTCCTGTGTCATCCTATTCTCTGTCAGTCTACACAGCCTGCTGGAAGCCATGGCTCAGAGACATTCTCTTCCATTTCTTCATACCAAGTGTTGTGTGAGCTCCCTATCTACTTTAGAATCCACCCTTCACATCCTCAAATCCCTTCCTTGTGTTCCTTAGGACCAGCCTTTGTCACTGCCCCATGTCAGTGCTCTTTGTTCCTTTTCTAGCCTTTGAGATTTCCCAGCCTTGTGGTCCGAGGCCAGAGAACAAGCCTTAGATAAGCATCAATTTCACTCTGCGGCACCCCACACTGTCAATCTCTCCTGTGAATAATTCAACGATTCTGCCATGGTCCGGGTCCTTTCATTTACATTATGACCATCTTTCGTCAATCTTTCGAGTGTCAGTGAGGAAAAAAATGAAATACCCCAAATGCTTTATTCCAAAATATGAGAATTTTTGTGATCTGAACTAAAGAAGCTGTAACTTCAGCCACCCAACAGATATTTATAATAACTTCTATGTGCTAGAGAAATGGCAGTGAATAACACAAGCTAGGGCTCTGCTTTCATGAAATTTACATTCTATGACTTGTCATTAGTTAATATTTATCAACTACATTGGATGTGGAAGACATATGTTAGGTATTTGGGGCAGCCAATACAGAACATCCCTCTTTCCCAGTTGAATTCAGAACCAATTTAGAGATAGAAGAGATAGACAGATGGAGATCAAACCAACAGCTTCATTACTGTTAAAGCTGATTGGAGAATGTGGCTTTAGAGCTGCCTTTATTGCTGAACTTGAAAGACCCCTTTCCTTATTCACTGGGATAGTTTAACAGCTGCAGGCCACATCCCCCTGGAAACAGACCACTTACCACATGGCAGAGGGCTGATTCATGAAGCCTGTGGACATGTTCACTCTGAAAAAGAAAAATCCAGGAAGGGTTGAGTCCAGCTCATTCAGTTTCTCCTCCTGAACTCACAAATCGAATAGCTGAAGGGAGAGGCTACGAGTATCATTCTAGCAGAAATCTCATCACATGGAAACAGGAGACCAGAGTGCTGGTTTAAATAAATAATAAATGAGACTCTGAAAGAAAGTAGAGTCAGGGAAAACTTATTTGTCCTTGGAACACTACAGATTTATTGAGACTTCAGAAAGTCTCTACGAGTCATGGGTCCACGAGCTCATTAACACTGACTTTGAGAGTCTGTACTATGGAATGATTTCCGTAAATAGTCCTCATACCAATGGTGAGTTTCATTTTGAAAGCAAAAATTGCAGGTGAGGCAAAGATGTAGATCAGGAGTTGCAAAGCTTTCCATTTGCATCTGAATGAAAATAAACAGTAATTTAAAATACAGCCTATTTAACAGTGAAGAATAATTGTGACAATAATTGGAGAAAATATTTTTAATGAAGCATTACATGTAGAGACAAGTTGTTTGAAGAAGCCTATCGCTGAAAATTCAGTATCACCTTCTTGCAGGTTTGGATTTATTAAACTATTTTCCAACAGAATCTAAGGAGAAACAAATGGTTTTCAACCGTAACAACTCAAGTAATCACCAGTAAGACCTCAAGTAACTTTGGATGACGACTCTCTCACTCTGGAAGCCGCTGCAAACACAAGAGTCACTCTTATTCCAGAGCTGTTGCTTGTTCCTAAGAGATCAGGTCACACTGTTGAGTCCCCCAATTTATTTAAATCTGTTATTTTGTTTCGAGTGCTAATTGTCTCTCACAACAAACAGAGACTCCTCTCAACTGCAATTATTGGCATTACAATAGATAATCAACAGGAAAGTCTGAATGCAGAGCAGGAAGAGTTGCCTTGGTTACAAACCTGAGATGCTCTTTGTTATTACAGTTCCAGCCATGTTTTGAAATTTCCTAAAACACCCCAAGAGCGAAGTGTTGCATTCTTTTTTTTTTTTTCTTCTTTGTGTTTTAACCAATATGGAGGTCTAGTCTTACACAGATATTTGTATGAGGTCTCTTCAATAAATAACCCTACAAAACAAGGCTTTCATTTAGAACATTTGTATATGTGTGTTCACCCACTTTCAGAATAATGAGAAGGAATCAGAGTTATTGTTTCGTGCTAGAGAAGCATATTATTATATTTGTTCTATCCACAATTACACAATGCAGCCATTACACTACATTATCCTCTCATCTCTCTTTTTTTAAAAGCAAACAGAAAAATACATCACCTTAGAGCCCATCACAGTTCAAGTCCCCAAATGGTATTTTCCCTCTTGAGTGCAGATTGAGTAGGGCTAGTAGGGCAGGCCAAAGGGTCTCTGCTAGTAATTGTTTTGTTTTCTTGCTTCCCATTTATTTAAGAAATTGAGATTTTAAAAGTTAGGATGCTTATTCGGATAATGACCTATTAATATAACTAACGGCTTAAAAAGCGCATAAGAAAACCCATGCTGTCCTTCCCAGAACACATCGTTGTTTATCAGGCTGTATTAGTGGCTAGTGTGTGCTCTCCTTTGCTCATGAATCTTGCTTAAAGGAGGTATTTCTGTTTATTTCCAAAATATCAAGTGAGCCCCAGATGACTTACCTTTCACCTACCTCAATAAAGATGTTCAGAAGTATAAATGACAGCTACCAGTTATTAAGAACTTAATATATGATAAACCTTGTACTAGAACTTCTAACAAATATTGTATTATCTAATCATTACAAAAATCCTATCACACAGAAATTATTATCCCTATTTATTGATAAGGAAACTAAAGCTCACAATATGACTGGAAGAAATTTTCTTTTAATCAAAAAATATTTTTACTAACAGTGTAAACTGGAATGCTTGAGTTGGAATACTGGAGTAAAATCCTAGCTCTGCCACTTGGGGCTGTGTGACTGTTTCCAAGTTACTTAACCCCTCTCTGTCATAGTTTTTTTAACTATAAAATGGGTAAAATGAGAGAAATAGGGTTATGGTGGGAACTGAGTTAATACATGTAAAGCCCTTAAAATATTGCCACAAACATTGTAATTACCCAATGTTAACTCTTTAAACATTTGAAATATTGTATAATTTCCTAAAGTGATGACGTTTTAATGTTTCAATTATATTACTATGTTGCTTCTTATATCTACAATGAGTTTAATCATTTTTATCAGAGTCACTGAAGATTACAAAATATCAGCATGGGTATAAAGTATTTCTACACCAAGCTTAGCACCGCTGGATAAGCGATACAGATTTTAAGTATAAAGGTATATTATTATTTTGTTATTTATAGATTTACTACTATTTACAACTAGCTTTAACCTTTGTTACTATTATTACCTAGAGGCATCAAAGCTGATACTTTGCAAAACCGTCACAAGGATGCCTTTCTATTCTGCTGTCCACCCTCCTGTAATTTCACTCATGTTCCCCTCTAATGCCACTAGAATCTATCTATTTAGGTTTTCTTCTCCATCAAAACCTGTTTTCAAATCTTTCCTTTCATAATGGTTATTAAACTACTATCTCCCAGATATAAATCCATCCCACTATATTATGAGATGCTAGGACTAGGACTTGGCAAAGCTGTTCATCCTTTGTCTGTTAGGTATAACCAATAGAGGGCAGGAGAGAGGGAGGGGAGAGAGAGAGAAGAGAGATGGATCATGGACTTGCCTTTTATATGTCAGTTGTTTATGTCTTGCCAGCAATAGCCTAGTGGTCCCAGTTCCCGTCCTTCTTCATCACTCCCAGATACCTGAAAGGCGAGGCTGGGAAGTTCTTCCACTCAAGTTTCTGAGCCCTGCATCCATGGGGCCACTCTTCTGACCTCTAGGTACCAGATGCTGCTAGACAGCTCCCTGTACTAAGAAGTCTGCGTTCCAACTCTGCAGGGCCTCCTCCCTAAGCGTGCGGATTTAGATAACCACAACCTCTTTCTTTTGATCCTAAGGTGGCTACTTCCTACAGTTACTATCTTGGTGTAACTTAAATATTCACCCTATGCTTCTTCATTCTTCCAATGTTTGCTTAAGCAATTCTTTATCTTAAACTCCCTCTGTTGAAATACCTAATGTGGTTTCTGATTTCCTGTCTGGACACTAACCGCTCCCAAAATGCTGTAAGTAACTGTTTGAAATGTTATATTCTTGGAATTTTTGGAAATATATCAAGAAGGAAGAGTGAAGGAGAATTTTTGGCATCTATCAGTAGGTAGTAAAGACTTTGGTGGGGGTAGAAAAAGAGTTTTCCCTGACCCTCCCCACAAATAATTATACTCTACCAAGGCAGCCAGTTCTGCCCACAGGCAGGAGAAATTCTCTTACTTGGGGGAGAACCAGACTTTTTGTCCTATTCAAGTCTTCACACGATTGAATGAGACCCACCCATATTAGGGAGGGCAATCTGTGTTACTCAGTCTACCAGTTTAAATGTTAATCTCATCCAAAAACATCCTCAGAGAAATATCAAGAATAGGACTTCCCTGGTGGCACAGTGGTTAAGAATCTGCCTGCCAATGCAGGGGACACAGGTTCAATCCCTGGTCCAGGAAGATCCCAAATGCCGCAGAGCAACTAAGCTCATGCACCACAACTACTGAGCCCACATGCCACAACTGCTGAAGCCCTCGTGCCTAGAGCCCATGCTCCACAACAAGAGAAGCCACCACAACAATAAGCCTACACACCACAGTGAATAGTAGCCCCTGTTCGTGGCGACAAGAGAAAGCCCGTGTGCAGCAATGAAGACCCAATGTAGCAAATAAATAAATAAATAGTTAAAAATAGAAAAAAAGAAAGAAATACCCAGAATAATGTTTCACCAAATACTTGGGCACCCCATGACCCAGTCAGGTTGATACATAAAGTTAACTGTCACATTTTCTAACAAAGTAAGCGACTAGTTGAGATTTTGTCCACAGTCAACTCAAATGGCTATAATTGAGGGATTCTGGGGTAATTCAGTGCTCATCAGAGCTTTTTCCTTCCGTCCTACCCCTGCCTTGTGAACTTCATGTGTCTTTCCTGTTTGGGATTTTTGCCCTGTCGGCCAGAGCTTCCTATATCTTTCTTGGTTGCTGGAATGGCTCTTCAGTCCTTGGGCCTCTACAGACCGTGAGTGCAAGTCAGCAGCAAAGTATTGAGAAAACATATAAGGAACCAAGAAATATCTTGGAAAGAATGGACTGAATAAGGTGGTATAAGGTCCCCTCAGGTTATCTTTAAAAATTATCTGTATTTTCTTTTAAATGGACAGTGAGTCTTTAATGTGTGTGATCTTTTCCAAAGTGCTGCACTAGTCCAGTTAGGGTACTTCTGGAAAAAAATTAGACCAGGAATTAGCAAGATGGACTTCCTCTTTTTTTAGGAGTTTTTGATGACTCTTCCCTTTGTTATCTGAATTATGTCAACAGCAAGTAAAACACAGGGTCTAGTAGTACACGAAATTTTAAATTTTCAGAGACAGATTATATGGCTTGGGAATTACTGTATCTCTTTTCATATCTCACACTTCCCTCAGCCGTTAGCATCTCCAATAAGAGGGTGGCTTTGAAGAGTGAAATTCATAAAATGGAATCTTTTCAGTGTCTGAAAGAGATTTTTAAAGGCTAACTATGCCTGCTCCCTAACTATACGGTGAGCCAATTGTCTTAAGAAGGGAAAGTAAATTGCCAAGGCATGTGAATGATTTAGTAGAAGGGATTAAAATTAGGCAATTTGTTACTTGTAAACTTGTTTACATCTCTGAGTGCTGCAAGAGAAGAGTATGACAATAGAAATGAGAGTAAGGATTATGTAAAGATTTTAATTTTATGTCTTATTCTTATTCCTTCTTCTGTGGAAAATTGGAAATTGACTTTAATGCATTGCTTCTGTTCCTGGAAGAGACATATAATATTTCCTAATCCAGAGTCTGACACCTAACATAAAAGTGTGTGTGTGTGTGTGTGTGTGTATAATTTATTTATATTTATATATATAATATAAAATTATACTACAGATCTATAATACATATAATATTTCTGTAATACAATATAAATTATATATACATACATACACACACACAAAAAGTTGTTCTTTATCTTTGACAATGCTAATGTCAACAGTTTTATTTTCCTTGCTTATGATTACAGCTGAAAAGACTAAAGAATCCCAAGCTGGCCTGCCACACTGACACCTGTATAAAACGGCCTTTTCAGAGCAGTGATGTCCCTTGACTCCAGCACTGTCACTGACTGAAGCCAGTATCACTTAGTCTGTTTTCAACCACAGTCCCTGCAACACCCAGCACGCCAGCAGGCCCATAAAGGGGGCTTCCAGGAAGGTCATAGAAACCGGGAACATAACTTCTCAATTCACCCTGGCCATGCCCCTTAGGCTTCAGATGTGCTTAAGGACAAGAAAACCAGAGAAGGCACAGAGAAAAGGGCAGGAGGTCGCACTGAAGGTATTTGTGCTTCTAAGAAGAGTTGGAAATTAACTGCAATAGGTGCACTGGACCTAAGCGGCCGTCTTTCCAGATACAAGCATTAAAAATTATTACCCTGATTAAAATTTGTCCATGGCTACCCACAGCCTCCAAGCAGAATGCTGAACAAGGTCCTTTGTGATCTTACCTCTGACTGTGTATCCGATCATTTCTCACTGCACTTGCCCAGCATCATCCTCCTACCTCAAAACCCTGAGTAGGTTAACAGAGTGACACTTCAGCATTTGCCATAGCTTTGCACGTGCCAATACCTTTGCTTGGGGCATTGTTTCACTCTATATTACTTGCTACTGCAGCCTGCCAGTCCCACCTCCAATATTTTCTCTGGCAGGAAGCTTTCCTGCCTCTGGTTTGTTGCAGGGGGGTTGCAGTAGCCAGTCTTTACAATGCCCGCTGATTATATTACCTCCTGATATTCACACTCTTGCGGTCTCCTCCTAAATTAAGTAAGCTTGACCTGTATAATCTATAGGAAATTGTCAAAATTGTGATTTTTTTTTTACTGAAATATAGTTGATTTACAATGTTGTATTAATTTCTGCTGTACAGCAAAGTGACTCAGTTATACATATATACATACATTCTTTTTTAAAATATTCTTTTACATTTTGGTTTATGATAGGATATTGAATGCAGTTCCCTGTGCTATACAGTTGGACCTTGTTGTTTATCCATCCCATATATAATAGTTTTCATCTCTTGATCCCAAACTCCCAATCCATCCCTCCATCACTCCCTCCCTTGGCAATCACAAGTCTATTCTCTGTGCCCGTGAGTCTGTTTCTGTTTCGTGATAGGCTTATTTGTCTCATATTTTAGATTCCACATATAAGTGATATCGTATGGTATTTATCTTTCTCTTTCTGACTTACTTTACTAGTATGATAATCTCTAGTTGCATCCATGTTGCTGCAAATAGCATTATTTCATTCTTTTTTATGGCCAAGTCAACTATATGACTTTTGAGACTATGTCATAATAAAAATAGTAAATCCTACCTTGCTTTCTCTTCTGTCATTTACTCTGGGAGAAGCCCACAGCCTTATCTTGAAATCATTCAGTCAGCTCTATGGAGAGGTCAGTGTGGTGAGGCTTTATGCCAACAGCTAGTATCAACTTGCCCGCCAAGAGAGTGAATTATCTTAGAAGAAGATCCTGCAGCCCTAGTTGAGCTTTTAAGTGACTGAAGCCCTGGCTGAGACCTTGACTGTAACCTCATGAGCGATCGCAAGCCAGAATCACCCGGCTAAGCCGCTCCCGATCTCCTGACGCATAGCAGCTCAGTAAGATAATAAATAGTTACTGTTGTTTTAAGCCTCTGTGTTCTGGAGTATTTTATGCAGCAGTATAATCGGGGTCTCTCCTCTCTGTCTAAGCATTTCCATAGTACCTTGTGATTCCCTCCATCAAAGCCTGTTTCCCATTGTCTGTTTACTTGTCTGTCTCTCCCACTCGCCTGAGGGCATCTTGAGAGCAGAGACAGCAGTGCGTGTTTTGATGTATAGAGCTTCAGTGGTCCAGCAAAGGATGATACCTGGTGGTTGTACAGGTTATGCAAGCGCTCGAAGATGCCTGTCAATGTACTGAAGCAAATGGGGGCTGAGGTCCAGTGCTTACTCACCAGCAAGTGGAATGTCCTGCTAAGGGCCGCTGCCATGGGGAACAGAGGTGCTTTTTCCTTGGTACTCATTAAATCTTATCAAAGGACCACCATTCTAATTCATCCACTGTGTCAGTCTGTGTCTATTCAGGACATGGAAACCATACATATGGTGAACAGGGAAAGTTTAATATAAAGAATAATTAACTACAACAGGGGACTGGAGTAACAGAGGGTTAGAGAAGTCAAAACAATACAGGGGGGCTTCCTAGGTGGTGCAGTGGTTAAGAATCCGCCTGCCAATGCAGGGGACACGGGTTCGATCCCCGTTCCAGGAAGATCCCACATGCCACAGAGCAACTAAGCCCGTGCACCACAACTATTGAGCCTGCGTTTTAGAGCCCATGAGCCATAACTATTGAGCCCATGTGCTGCAACTACTGAAGCCCATGAACCTAGAGCCCGTGCTCCGCAACAAGAGAAGCCACGGCAATGAGGAGCCCGTGCACCACAACGAAGAGTAGCCCCCATTCACCGTAACTAAAGAAAGCCCGCACACAGCAAAAAAAGACCCAACACAGTCAATAAAATAAAAACAAAAAAACAAACAAAAAAGAACAATAAAAATAATACAGGGATAACTGATGTAGGCATCAGCCACTACTTCTACAACTGAGGCAAAGCACCCAAGTAAGGAATGAGCCTAGAAGAAAGACCCCTGTCCACCAGGGCTGAGATACAGGCTTTGCTGGAGAGAGCATGGCAGGGGTCCACGAAATGGCAGAGAAGTTTGCTGAGGTGCAGCTAGAGCAGAACTTGCTGGAAAGCCATGCTTTGGAGAAGTGGTGGAAGATCCCAAAGGGGCAGTGCGTTACTGCCAGAAGAGAGCACACACCAGAACCAGGAAGAGGGACATCCTCTTCCTTGTCCCTCCAGCACCCTGCATTGACAGGCTTAATTTAGTGCCAGTTGGCAAGGGAGAAACGTGCCAGAATCATTAGCAGGGCGAGGAAGAGTGGATCTGTGGCTGAGAGCCCATAGGTTGATAACTGGCGCATCCAACTAGAGAGCAGCCTTTTTCTAATTTGTCCACCCATAAGGGATGCCTTTTTCAGACTCTCATGAAGGCACTCTATGGCCCTAGTGGTTTTTGAAAGAGTCATGGAAATATGGTTTGCGATCCCTGGTGTTCAAAGGTTGTTCTTAGTCTGGTTTGCTCTTAGCAACTGTTCTGCTCAGATGGCTGCCTCTCGGAGAAAATTGGTGAGAGTGTAATCTCTTATTTTCTACTGACCATACCTTCGAACTGAACTTAGTAGCCTCTTGGCACTCTTGCATGTCTCACATCAGACTGAATTGACCTATGTGGCAACTGGTTCCCCATCTCGATGGCTTCCTTTCCCATGACACAGCAGCCTGTGCTCTCTGAGCTTTGATGTCAACAGAACACCTGGACACCTTGTTATTACAAATGTAGGCCTTGCAACTGATGTCATATACATCAAGTAAGTGTGACAGATGAAAGGTGAATCCCTTCCCAATGCGGAATCTGATGAGGATACAGGACTTCTGTCATTTTGAGACCAACTGGTTCTTAAAAGCACTTTGGCTTCTAACATCTGTCAGGAAAGGGTACTGTTTTGTGACATCAAATCACAATCGTATCTCCACTAATAGGGACATAATAGTAATTGATACCTGCGTAGATTTACTTTGGCTTGTCATCTCTTCCTATTTGTATTACTCTTCTTTAAAATGAACTGATAGCATTGTTATAAACACCTAGCAGTCTGTTTATTGTGCTGATCTCAAGAAATACACTAATTATATGTTGAAGGAAAAGTCCTGTTTCTAATGTGTTTAGGGCAGAATCAATGTCAGTTAGTTCAGTCAACATTTATGGAGTCTGGTGAAGTTATAAAGAAAGAAGAAGAAATTATATCCTTGCCTGAAAGTAACATACAATGTGATATTTCCTGTCATGGCTTTCTGTTGGATTCTGTACACTGCACTTTTTAAAAAAATTATTTCCCCCTCTTTTCTATGATACTTTGATATTAAATGAAAGCAGAAAGCTGCAGAGCTGCACCATCGACTATCTGGATTTTGTGAAGCATTACTATAAACAACCAACTCCTTGATTTTGAGATATATTTACTCATTACCTCATTTACTAAAGAAACTTGGAAAAGGTAAAGAGTTGGGAAGTAAATTTAAATTTAGTTCTATTAAAATGTCTTTGATAAGCAATTCTTTATATGATAGAAAAGTGTCACACGAAACAAATTTATACACAAGCTTTAAGTGTTTTGTTATATTTCTTGGAGAAACAGAAAAAAAATAAGATTTGCAAGCAAATCAGATGTCATGGGCCTAATAACCATTACTTTTAAGAAAAGAAACACAGGCAGCTCCTGTAAATCAAACTTACTCATCCATAACAACTTTCCACAGTATCTAGAGAATAAGCTTGGTTCATACTAATCCAAAGATGTAGAAATGATGTCATTGAGAAAGGAAAGGGGCCAGAAGTATAATGATGAGAATAAAAATGATAATTAATGCTAACCTGCCCTGAACTCTTTCGCTGAGCCAGGCACTGTTCTCAGCTTCTAGATGGTATATTAGTCAGGGGTCTCCAGAGAAAACAGAACCGATCTGTTTCTCTAGAGAACCCTGAAACAGATATAGCTATAGATATAGGTAAACACACACACACACACGTGTATACACCTATAGAGAGGGAATGATTTAATATAATAAATCTTTCTCCATATGGAGAGAGAGAAAGATTGATGGCAGGAATTGGCTCAGGTGGTTGTGGAGGCTGAGAAGTCAGGCCCTTCTCTCTGCAAGCTGGAGACCCAGGAAAGCTAGGGTGTAATTCTGTTCGAGGCCAAAGGACTGAGAACCAGGAGTGTTGATGCCCAAAGGCAGGAGAAGATGGATGTCTCAGCTCAAGCAGAGTGAATCTGACCTGCCTCCACATTTTTTGTTTTACTTGGGCCCTCAAGGGATGGGGTGATACTCTCCCCCCACATTGATGGAGACTTTCTTCTTTACTCACGCTACCAATTCAAATGCTAGTCTCTTCCAGAAACACCCTACAAACATGTGCAGAAATGATGTTTTACCAGCTATCTGGACATCCCTTAGCCCAGCCAAGTCGACATCAAATTAACCATCTCAGGTTAATTGACTGTCATTATCAGTCAACCCAACTCCCCTTTTAATCACACTGCTCTACTGCTTATTTCCCCAAATGAAAGCAGAGACACGTTAACATGCATTCACATACTTATGGAAGAACACGAGATTTCCGTTGGTTGTAACCTACAAAATATAGAACCCACAGTTGCTGTAAGGCTTACTGAATAAATGGGAACAAGAAGAAAACAAACATTTAAGAGCCTTTCATCTGCTAAGCAACACGATGGGGGATTTGACACATCCTATCTCGTTAAACACCATTTGGCCGCACCTCACGCTCGTAGCTTGTGGGATTTAGTTCCCCAACCAGGGATTTTCACTGCCCTCTGCAGTGAAAGCATCGAGTCCTAACCACTGGACCACCAGGGAATTCCAGTGTCTTTGTTTTGACCCTTTCGATCCTGCCTTCTGATGACAGTATCAGTGTTGGGGGGATACAGTAGGTGTTTTGGAAGCCCATGAATGAACACGCATTTTGGGGTAGCAATTCAGAGTGGTTTGGGATGAAGCAGAACAGAAGCCCCTCAGAGAAGAATCACAGTTTTCTTCAGAATTATTTGTTTGTATGTAACAAGAACTCACTCAAGTATGGTTAAGAAAAAATGAAAAGAGTTTTGGTAGAAAGCCATGGGGGTCTCCCACGGAACTCAGTGGCAGAAAGGACACCCAGGTCCCCTGCAGACAAGAGCTGGGGAGTAAAATGTCAATAGAGTTTGCTCTTTCCTTCTCACCAAGGGTCCCTCTCATTCCCACTGCTCTCTTCAATGACTCTCCTGTCAGCCTCCTGGCCTCTTCTCCTTGTTCGGGTGCCTCTGGGCCACCCCAACCCTAAGATAAGTCCAGCAGTCTTGTGAGAAAGAAAATGTCAGGCCCGTTCCAGCCTTTGATGGTCCACCCTTTATATCCAATTATCTATGACCTGAGAGTCATAAAGTATATATGTGGGACTGTAATGGCTCAACCTAGGGCTGAGGAGTGTATGGGAGAGAGGGGAGCCCAAGGTTTTGCAGACAAACAATATCTATTTTACATCCATACTCGAAGAAGGTTGCTGCTATCCTACTTCCCAAGGGAATTTGAGTAAGATGGTTGGCCTCTGAGTGCCTCATTTTCCTCATCTGTGAAGTTGGAATAGTAAGTTTTTTATGTGTGAAGATTATGTGATTTCATTCACATGACATGCTTAGAATAGAATACATTTTACCTATTATCATTATTGTTTGCTGTTATTGTCTGGGATCAACTCCCAACTCCTGTAAGTTCAATAATCAAGAGACTCAATACCATTCAGCACATTCTTAGTTTTACTGGATAAGTTCTCCTTTCCTATGTAAAAAATCTAGTGTTACATGGATATGGGGGTGAAAATATCAAAAGATTCCAGAATAAGAGAAATGGGAGGTTGAACTCTTTTAAAAACACATCATTTTAAATCACTCGTACTTCTTCTGTGCTCTTTAGGCATCAATAAAAATTCTGGTGGTTGATAAATAGTGGAAAGCTTTTGGAGTCCAAGGAAGAATGTATTGAAAAATGAGTCTTGGGCAGTGGTCCTTAGGGCAGTTGGAACTACTGTAATGGAACTGGCCAATCAATTAGTTCCAGCAACCAATTTCACTGGCTTTTCCATTTAATTGACTGGTAGCTGGACCACTGTACAGAAACACTCTGGAATGCAGGCATTATTGAACAAAGCAAAACAGAGTGACCCATTAAAGTGATGGCAATGAAAGGAACAGGGCTCTGCTGATAGCTGGCTTTAAATAAGCTGTCCCATTTTGAATAACAGAGGCTTTCTTTTCAAATCTTCATTATTTGGAGTTATTTTCCGATTTCTGGTGTAGATATAATTTTGGCACTTTTCTCTATCCCTTGAAACAATCTCTCCTCCATTTCTAAGCTTCTGTGTAACATAGTTGACAATTATTCTAATTCTAGTCAGTCTCTTAATTCTTATTCTTTCCCTGAAATCTGACATTATACACTGTTTTAAGAATGTAGATAACTTCCTGATTTGCCCTATAAAAGGGAAAACTGCTTCTTTTTTTTTTTCCTTTTGCTAGATTGGTGTCTCAACGCTCCACCTCCCTGTATTAACTTATCATTCACTTTGTACTGCCTTCTCACTGTCAAAAAAAAAAAAAAAACGCTCTTTTTTTTAGTCTTTTTCCCTCTGTACTGTCACTTCAGATTCACAGTTGCTAAGTGTTGCAGAAGCCCACCAGAGGGACTTTCTCGTGGTGTGATCTGCAAACTTTGAAAAAACACCCACCAGCAGAAGCACCATATGCTATGGAGTTACACAGTAAACTGACAGGAACATCTCATTTGTCATTTGAAATTCAGAAAATGTCAGCAATTTTCATACCTAGCAATTGCCTAAATGCCTCTCTGGTTAGCAAGGAATAACATTTACTATAAATGCACGTGAAAATATGAAATTTTATATTGTGCTTCTAGAGGAATAATAATAGCAAAGCCAGTATTAAGACTTATACAACTTGAGCATATGGACGTATCAAATTTCTACACTCACTTTATATCCTATGTGTGCATCTCTAGGTGAATGGTTTTATCCATAAGGTTTATGACATTTGGGCTATTCACATTGTATAACATTGGCGATTCAAATGTGCCTTATTATGACAAAATATAATACCAAAGGATATTTTTTAATCCATTAAAGGCAAATTTAACAGAAAACACAAGCTGTCCCCTTTGTGATTAAGCTGAATTTGCGTCCAGCTGCACTTAGCCAACAACAGAGCCAAGAGAGAAAACTACTTGGCAATTCTTCCTAATTAAAGGATGTTAATTACTACTAAATACCATACACTTTCTATGTTATGGAGCTTCATCTAAATCAATGTTATTACGGTAGTAAAGAAATTAATAATAATTTCAAGTCTGGTAAGTGTGGCCAAACTACCCATTAGTTCATACTTTTAAATGACTTCACAATGAAATTTCTGAATTGGTATCGTATAAAGACCAGAACGTCCATGGCCTCACACATTTAGCATAACCTTTATGTATTAATCATAGTACCTGGTGGTGTCTTTTCTTCACACCTAATATTGATGACGGGAAGCAGAAGCAGAGATTGTGTGGAGTTAAAGAATGGAATATAGTAAGACTCTAGGTGTTTCCTGCACTCTGAATTTGCCTTCAGCCAGCCTGGCCTCTCTGGAAGAGAGGACATTAGACTGAGTTCTCCGCTATCTATATGACCAGTAGATCATGACCAGTAGGAACAGGGAAACTCAGATTTACTGAGCCTCACAAGTTTTCTCATTAGATACAGCCCTCCTTTGGGGTAAGTATAAATATCCCTTTTTGCATATGAGGGTTTTGGTGCTCAGAAGTGAAGTTGCCAATTTTACACAATTAATAGATGTGATTATACTTAAAATCCAGTCTCCCTGACCTCAATTCACAGGTTCTTTCCACTAAATCATGTTCCCTGTTATGTAAAGGAAATCTGGAAACCTCATTTTGTTTTATGAGCCAATATTCTTCCTTCCCTTATCACTTGGCCACAAGTCCTGCAGTTTATTTGAATTTTGGCTCAAATGGAGGCTTGTTAGGAAAGAACCCCAGACTCAGCTTCGCTGTTGACAGAGTGACCTTGGAACATCAGTTTGTGCGTTTGAGCCTCAATGCCGTCACCTACAAAAAGAGTAACGACCCTAAGTCTCTCCTAAGATTGTGGTGATGAGCAAGGGTATTGAGAAAGAAGGTGTTTAGAAAAATATAAAGTGCAGTAAAGGGAAGGCACTTTGGTCAAGTGCTACACAGGAGAATGAATAGAGAGGGAGAACAATTTGGACACTTTATCGCCCACCATTGATAATCCGCTCTTTACAATCCACTAATGGTTATGGGCAGGCAAGTGCATAGCCAAGTTATAACAGTACTGAACACTAGAAATGTGAACTCTGGAAGCAGCCAGCCATACCCGCGTTCAGATCCAGGCTCCTCCAATTTCTGTTGGTTTGAGCTTAAGTATGTTATTTCACCTCTTCCACCATCACTATCTCGTCTGAAAAGCAAAAAAATTAAGCAGTATCTCATAAGCAGGGCTGGCTTCTTAATGCAACCTGAGCAGTAACACAGGACTCCGTGCTCAGCAGGGCCCCACACTTGGTTTAATACTTTGCTGTCACTAACTTGAAGTTCTTAGTCATTTTGTCTTTGAGCTTGTGTTTTGTAAGTGAATTCCAACGTGGCAATGGAGCGTGCATGCATGCATGCCTATGTGAACACCTTGTACTCCATCAGCATACAATAGTCAGGATCCCCACAAGCACAGAATTCCAGTGGACCCACCACGCATGGGAGTTCAGGGAGATTCAAAGCAAGTAGCACAAGGTAAGCACATTAGGTCTATGACTGACTAAAAGTGGCAGTACTGACAGCTTGAGAGGCTATTCTTTCCCTTTGAACCAGAATTTGTTTGAAATAAAGAATACATACCCGGGAGTCAGATTGCCTATGTCTAGGTTAAAAATGCATATTCTTGCTCTTTGTAGCTGTGTGACCTTGGGCAGGTCATTTCTCTGTTCTGAGCCTCAGAAAATAACAGGCAGACATCACACGGTTGTTGTAGAGAATCAGTGAGTCAACGTGTAGAATAACGCCTATAGAAGAGGCGAATGCTCATTACATTTTTGCAACTATTAATTTTGTTGTTTTTTGTTGTTGGAATACAGAGAAATTAATTCAGTCTTGGAGAAATCAAGAAAGGCTTTGCAAGCTCTATCTGAAAAAAATACATGCACCCCAATGTTCATTGCAGCACTATTTACAATAGCCAAGATATGGAGGAAACTTAAACGTCCATCAACAGATGAATGGATAAAGAAGATGTGAGATATATATATATACACATATATGGAATATTACTTAGCGATGGATAAAGATGTGAGAGATATATATATGGAATATTACTTAGCGATAAAAAAGAACTAAATAATGCCATTTGCAGCAACACAAGTGGACAGAGATTATCATACTAAGTGGTGTTTAAGTCACACAGAGAAAGACAAATATCATATCATATCACTTATGTGTGGAATCTAAAAAATAGTACAAATGAACTTATTTACAAAACAGAAACAGACTCACAGACATGAAAAACAAACTAACGGTTACTGAAGGGGAAAGGGCGGGGGGAGGGATAAACGGGGAGTATGGGATTCACAGATGCACACTACTATATATAAAATAGATAAGCAACAAGGATTTACTGTAGAGCATAGGGAACTATATTCAATATCTTGTCATAAACTATAATAGAAAAGAATTAAAAAAAGAATATAAAAATATATATGTATAACCGAATCACTTTGCTGTACACCTGAAATTAACACAATATTATGTTATAATATACTTTAATTAAAAAAAAAGAAAGGCTTTACAGAAGAGAGAAGATCTGAGCTGTCCCTTAGGAACATCACATTCGTAAAGGTAGCAGAAATGCAAAGCCAGCTACACAGATAGCTTGAAAGGAAGGGCCTGCACCATTCAGTGACTGGGCTGGGCCATGGCCCCATGCATCAGAGCTCTCTCCAAACTTGCAAATAACTTCTGTGAAACTGTTGGGCTAGCATACTCTTCTCTTTACATGCTGATTTATGCTCTTAGGAAGACCCTTGTAAGAAAAAATAAAACTCTTTAAAAACACATAGCTGTCGGAAACAATCCGAGATTCCCTCACTGGAAGCCTGCATAAGAGAACCTCTTAGCAGAATACGATTACTTCTTAATGTGCAGGCACACACAAGAATCAATCAGCCCTTCCCCGCAGCTCTGGTCTGTTCATTTTATATAGTTGCCCAGTTTGACAAGAAATCCGGGGAAGGGCTAAGGAGTGTTGTCAGCATAAAGATGGGAGGGAAGTGATGTACTTGGCTAATAAAAGGACGCACGAAGGTCCCCGAAGTCATAAATCCTTCTCGCAGCTTTTACAATCTGTTTCCTTTGTAGGATTGTGATGACGGAGCTTTTACAGCACGCCCTTTCCATCCTCTCCCCTGTATGTCAGGAACCCCGAGCTCAGTGCGCAGAGAGAAAACAGAATGCACTACGACTTCCCGCCCTCACTGATCTCTTCCTCCGTGTGGGTCTGTGGCAGCCTTGCTGTTGGAGACAAGGGCCCAGCTCTCCGGGCTCCCCGACCCTCTCCTGCGTGGGCTGCCCTGCCCTGCCCTCCCCATAAATTCTCAGGACTGCCCCTTTCCCACACACGCTCACAGAACTACCTGATTCTCTGAGGCATCAGCAGAAATCCTGACACTAGGATCCTAGCGTTTTTATTAATTAGGTGGTTTTCTTTTGGTTTTAAGTCAGCTTCTTAAGCTAAGGCTGGCATGAGAAATATTGCAAATCATGCACTGGATTTTGACTTACCCCAGCCTAGGAACAGTATCCAGGATCCCACAAACAGGTCATCTCTGAGCATGAGGAGTGACCACAGTGCTGAAAAATGTCATGAAGAGGATGTGATTGGTGGTCGACCCCTGAGCTGGACGGCTCCTCACCCCTCCCCTGTCCTGGGAATGTACATTCCGCCCCTCTGCCCCGTTCCCATAGCTGGAGGCATTTCAAGGATGCAATCTTGAGAGAGTGAAGTGGTGTTGAGACCATCTGGGCAGTTCATGTGACTGAACCCCATTAAGGCCTCTATGAAAACTCTTAAGATTCTGGCTGGTGAGGGCAGAGAGCCTCTTACTCATCTTGCAGCTACCCAAGACAAGCCTGGTATGTAAGTTCCCTTGCTTGTTAAAACGCCCACGTACCCATCTGGAGTGGTCTGCCTCTTTCTTTGTTCTCTCCACCCTCCGTGTCAAGGTTCAGATTTCCTGCTGGGAGATTCCTGAGGTTGTGAACCAACACACAGACATAGTTTCCCTATTTCTCTGTTTGGGATAATCTGCTTTCCTGCACTTGGAAAATACAACTCATGTTTCTATCAATTCAGGTAAAATGCAATGAGGAATATAAGTTGATAAATGCCACTATAAAAATGTACTATCCCAAAGAAAATACTAACATATTTTTACTGTCGGTGTTTTTATTTACGATTACATGACTTTTCCTTCTGCAGGGTAAATATTTCAGAGTTGCTGGAGATAGAAACAGAAGTGCCCTCCCCCCAGTAAAGATATTTAAAACAAAACCAACAGAAATCTAGCTTTTTAAAAATAAATCTAAATGAGTTTTCCCTTCCACCAACTATGGCAAGCAGTGTGTTTATTCCAACTCCACATCAGTACCCAAAATATTTGTGAGGGCGTGGTCCACGATGTCTCATTTTCCTCCATCAAGAGACACGGCCCCACAGTGTGGGTCCCAGAGAGGAGAAGATGTGGAGCAGAGCCTGAGCTGACTCAATGTAGTGGGAGCGCCAGATAAGCCCATCCTGCCATGCAGGCAGCATCCCCTAGTCTAAGAGGAGGGATTCAATGCAGCACTAAGAGCCATGGGACAAATCCAATCTCTTTACTCTATAGCCACCTTTCAACCTTTATTTTCCTTACGCAGCTTGAGCTGACATGTCACTCCCTGCATACCAGCCATTGGTGCCAAATGACTGTGGGCCATTTTAACAAATTAATTTTGCCCTTAGATGATGAGGGTCACTGCCACTGAGTCTTTAGCCACTGCTCCTGGGGATGATGAGTGCATTGGGTGTGTGGTCATGTATCCTGGGGGTGGCCAGGAGGATTGTTCCTGGAGTCAGGCTGGACCAAGAGGGTTGCCACCTAGAGCTGCCCATAGCACCTTAGGCAGAAGATAAGTCAAGAGCGGGGTCAGGAAGAGAAGTGAAGATTACTGCTGAGACTGTGAGCTCACTGTCATGTCTGAACTACAAAATGAGATACAAATGGGAATTGAGTGATAGATTCAAAAACAAGGGGGATCAGAATTGCGTGAGGATATGGAGTAAGAAGAGATCAGAATAAGGAGTCTGAGACTTAAAGCAGTCAAATGGCGAGAGAATATTTGAAGCATACTTTCTTAAGGAGCCACAGAATCCTGAAGACATTCAAAAGAATACTCTTAAGGCTCTGAAGTCAATTCCAAAATAGCAATTCCAAAAATGTTTTTATCAGTGTCAAAGCGACATTGAAATAAGTGTATAAACATCCCAAGATGCCTGCTTTGAGGGAATAAAGCACCATATTTGGGTAAGTGAATCCTGGCATATTTGTTAAACATCATACATATTCCTTCAGAGTGACTCTTTAAATATGCAGTATGTTCAGATACAGGAAAAACCAACCTGGAACAGTGGTGTGTTTTATTTCTTCATTGCCAGAGATCCTATCCTTTTCTTTGTTGTTTTTCTCAAAACACACAGTCTTCTTATTTGAAAATATTTATGTGTGTACGAGAGAATAGGAGATTTCTGTGTATTGTTCTTTGACACTTCTTTTTTTCCTACATTACTGCATTCTCACACATCTTTTTCCGTGGGGCAGGATGACTCTATTTTTCTTTATAACTATCAGTTCGCAAATCCACAGGGACTCTACATGGCACGGCTCACGATAACTTTCTAGTTCTGAAAAATTTGGGGGGAAACGATATTAACTTTATATGAGCAGATGAAGCCATTCGACTTTATTTGAAACCTTTATCAGTCTGACCCCATGAGGAGTGGTACCTTGGTTTGCTAGGTTGTGGTAGGTCTGGTGTCATATCTGATGACTGATTGAAGTTACAGTCTGCATTTCACCACATCGCTTTGAGATTTGGTCTAAGTCACTTCGCCTTCTGGAATTTCAGTTTCTTCTCCCAGTGCTTCTCGTCCATTTCAAAAGATTTTGTGAATATTAATATCAAAAAGCTTTGACTTCTCCTAAAGAAAGGAATGCCTCCAAATATAGGGCGATAAGAAATCTGAAAAGCACCATTTCATGATGATCATATAAGTAATCAGGGGGATTTTACCAAGAGAATAGTTACTTTGTACTAACTCCAGCTAAATAATGAAAAAAAATGCAGGGAAGAGACAGAAACCTACATATGTCCTCAAGGTATACATATAGTAACACTTTAACCGGGGGCAGGAATAAAAGTGAATCGATAAACAAACTGTTTGTAGGAGGTATTTTAGACCATTGATGTGTTTGATTTTACATTATTGTCATTCCCGTTTGATTGAGGACATTAAGTTAGTGCAGAAGACAAAAATCTGACAAAATGTTTAACATCGTCACCAGAGAAACTCAAATTAAACCACCATGAGATAACTACACACCCAGTGGAACAGATAAAAGCAAAAAGATAACACTACTAAAGTCGGCAGACTTGGAGCACGGAAAACAAATTGCCGGTGGGGTGTTAAGTGGTATGTCTCCTTTGGAAATGGGTGTGGGAGTTTCTTACAAAGGTAAACGTCATCTGCACAGTGACCCCACAATTCCATTTCTAGGTATTTACCCAGTAAAAATGAAAACATATATCCACAAAAAGACTCATACAAGGATGTTCATAGCAAACTGACTCATAATAATCCTAAACTGGGAATAACCCAAATGTCCTTGCACAGGTGAATAAACTGGATACACTCATGTAATCTAATACTACACAGCAAAAGAAAAGAAGAACAATTCTGATACAGCATACAACATGGATGCATCTCATAGACATTATCTTGCGTGAAAGAAACCAGATAACAGCAGGTCAGCTTGATAATAACTATTCTGCTATTATGTCCACAAACACTGTTTCCCACTTCCAGTCAAAAAACATATTTATTGTCTCACACACACACAGATTAAATCCATAAAAAGATTAAATCCATAAAAATAATTTTTAAATTTTTGAATGCTTCCTGTATGCCAGGCACCTATGGTAGCTGTTGTATATGCATTATATCATTTAATGGGTCAGGTACTGTTATCACCATTTTATAGACAAAGAAACTGTGACTTAGAGAAGGCAATGAAGTCTCAAGAGGAAAATGAAGAGTTGGGACTCAAACCCACATCCAAGTCCAAAACCTGCAAAAAACCAGTGCTATCAGCTGGCCCTCGACTGCTTGTCTTAGTCTGTGTTTATAGAAATATAGAAGTTAATCTGTCAGCTTTTATTAACCTATGGTGATTTATCAAATTGTAATAGAGAAGAAATGAATCATGGAATGGGGATTGTCTACTGATAAATATGTACATTTTTCAGTACATACTAGTCAAGAAGGAAGAGAAAGCTCCACTCAATCTGGAAACAGAAAAACACAGGTCACTGGCATGGAAAGGTCCTGAAAGTGATGGTATAAGAGAATTGACTGTGGGAGTTGAATGTATGAACTGGATTCCATCCGTGGGCTGCCAGTTTCTAGATTTCATCCACCTACCTTGACTCCTCTCTTTCTGCCTCCCCCCAAAGCTCACAGCTACATCAACTCATCTTCATTCTCACAGCACACAGCTGGGTCAGACCATCTTTTCTCCCACAAAGATGTTCAAAGACTCACTCTTCAGTTCCTCTAGGAATTAAGGCAAGATACAAGAAGCTCTTAAACAGCTTCACCTCCATTCTTCACACAACTCATATACAAACGCATATGTGCATACAGATATATGTATGTGCACACATCTGGACACAAGCACAGAAATTCATGTATACTTAGAGGGGCTTAATATTAGACATTCTCCTATGTACTCTGGTGCTGACCAATGGGACTTCCTGAGTCCCACTGCTGACCCTATGTCCTGGGATCTGGTGGTCCAGGGGCTACCACCAGCATCCCCTGTACTGCCTTGGGTGAAGCTCTCCTTGCCCCATGTACCAGGTCTCAGGAATGGGTTGCCACTTTGATTCCCCCAAGGCCCTTCTGCTCCTCCTGGTCCCCCTTCTTTGGGGACTAAAGCCTTGTCTCTTAGCCTCATATAGTGGTTCAAGCCTTGCTATATGTGGGGATACCCTTAGTTAGCCACATTTTTTTGCCTACCTGGCCATAAACCCCCACAAACCAGGTTCCCTCCCATGGGTGCATGGAAGGTACTCTTTTTCTGAGAGCAGTGGTTTTCTGGTAATGTTTTAAAACATATTCTCCTAGAGAAACACTCTGATTTACAGTGTTTATCAATTCCTGTGGCATAAATATTTCCACCATGAACAAATTCAAGCCACGAACATGCCCTCAGTTACCATAAAGTTGGGAAGAAATGAACAGCAGCACTTAATCTACAATATTTCTACTATTCAGATACAACAGAGTAAAGAACTTCAAAAGTATCAGCGATAGTAAAATGCTGTAAATGAAATGGTAAGTAATAAGTATTGAGTGTTTATTAACTTTACAATATAATTGAATGTTTTTGGTAAGGTCATATAATTTAATTTTTTTTACAATGGCTCTGCTTAACAACTGGCTTTCAAAATTCCTGGAAATTGAACAAGTGACTCTCACGAGGAAGTGCTAACTGGCTTCAGCACACCAGTACTTGAGGACAGCAGTCCCCTTGTTACTCGTTACTGTAAGTCCCACAGTAGGGCACATGTAGGCATTTGGTAAACCTACTACAGTCAGAGAATTAAATGAATAAATAAAGCACATCCTTTTTTTTAAAATAAATTTATTTATTTATTTATTTATTTATTTTTGGCTAAGTTGGGTCTTCGTTGCTGCATGAGAGCTTTCTCTAGTTGTGGCAAGCAGTGGCTACTCTTTGTTGTGGTGCACAGGCTTCTCAGCCTGGTGGCTTCTCTTACTGCTGAGCACTGGCTCTAGGCTCGCAGGTTTCAGTAGTTGCAGCATGAGGGCTCAGTAGCTGTGGCTTGCAGGCTCTAGAGTGCAGACCCAGTAGTTGTGGCACAGGGGGCTTAGTTGCTCTGCAGCATGTGGGATCTTTCCGGACCAGGCATCAAACCTGTGTCCCCTGCTCTGTCAGGTGGATTCTTAACCATTGTGCCACCAGGGAAGTCCCAAATAAAGCACTTCTGACTAACACACTAAAAGCAGGCTTCTGTTTGGTCTGCTTTTTGGAAGTTGTATTAATAAACATTTCACATGAATAAATATTATAACTGAACATTTGTTCATTCCATAAATATTTGTTGAGTAGCTACCACATGCCGTACAGTGTTCTAGAAGCTAGGATGCGCGAGTGAACCAGATAGGGAGTGGCCAAGATGGCAGAGTGGAAAGAACCTGAGCTCCGTTGCTCCCACAGACACACCCAAATCACAACTATTTACAGAGCAACTATTGATGAGAAAAACTGGAAGACTAGCAGAAAAGATCTACAACTCAAGATATAAAGAAGGAACCACAACAAGACAGGTAGGAGGGATGAGTTGCAGTATAATCAAGACCCATACTCCCGGGGGGCAGCCTACAAATGAGAGGATAATTACAATTGCAGATGTTCTCCCCAGGGAGTGAGGGGTCTGAGTCCCACATTGGCTCCCCAGCCCAGGGGTCCTGCACTGGGAAGACAAGCCCCAGAACATTTGGCTTCGAAGGCCATTGGGGCTTTCTTTTGACAGAACGAGAGGGTTGTGGGAAATAGAGACTCCACTCTTAAAGGACACATACAAAATCTCACACGCTCTGGGACCCAGGGATGAAGCAGTGATTTGAAAGGAGCCCAGGTCCGACCCCTCTGCTGACCTTGGAGAGTCTCCTGGAGAGGCAGGAGGCGACTGCAGCTCACCCTGGGGACATGGGCACTGGCAGTGGCCATTTGGGGAAGCTAGTTCTACCACGTGCACACTAGTGCTGGCAAGCTCCACTCTGGAATCCTTCCTCTAGTTTATTAGCACTGCAATCTGGCCCTGTCCACCAGCCTATGACTCAGGCCAAGCAACTAGCTGGGCGGAGACACAGCCCTACCTACCAGCAGGCCTGCTGCCTTAAGACCCTCTGAGCCCACAGCCACCCTGGGACCTGGCCCTGCTCACCAGAGAGCCCAGCACCTGGACTTGTACTCCAGTGGGCCAGCACTAGCCCTGGGACCAGCCTCTCCCACCAGTGGGTATGCACCAGCCTCAAGATACCCCTGGCCCAAGACCCACCCACAAGAGGGCCAAAACACCAACTCTAGGACCCCCACAGCCCTGCAGCCAGAGACCCTAGGACATACCAGTTGGCCAGTACAAGCCCCAGAATCTGGCCTCACCTACCAGTAGGTAGGCACCAATTCTAGGACCCCCACAGCCCTGCAGCTTACCATACCAGGACACAGCACACCCACCGCAGGCCTGCACCAGCTATAGGACAACATGACCCCTCAGCCAGTCACGCTGAGATCTGGCCCCATTCACAAGCAGACTGACACCAGCTTCGGGACACCCCAGGCCCCAAAGCCAGTAGCCTCAAGACCCAGCCCTGCCCACCAATGGCTGGAAGCCTCTGCACAAGGCAGTGTCTGGCAACCAACCAAACCGGGGGCTGAGCCACACCTACCAGACTGCCCACAGTAGTCAGTCTGCCACATAGAAGGACCAACAGAACCCAAATAGAGGGCACCCCTAGAGCACACAGCTCGGATGACCAGAGGGAGTGTGCTGCTGGGACATATTTGATGTCTCCTACAAAAGCCACTTCTCCAAGGTCGGGAAATGTAACCAAGCTACCACATATGGGAAAATAAAAATAACAGTGAAGAATACAATAACTGAACTGAAAAATGCACTGGAAGGAATTAACAGTAGACTAGATGATAAAGAGGAACAGATCAGTATGCTGGAAGACAGACTAGTGGGAAGCACTGAGGCAGATCAGAAAAAGGAATAAAAAGAAATGAGGACAGTTTAAGAGCCCTCTGAGACAACATCAAGCATTCTAACATTTGCATTAGGAGTCCCGGAAGGAGAAGAGAGAGCAAGGGCAGAGAACATATTTGAAGACATAATAGCTGAAAACTTCCCAAAGCTGGGAAAGGAAACAGACATCCAGGTCCAGAAAGCACAGAGAGTCCCAAACAGGATCAACCCAAAGAGAAACATACCAAGACACAGTGTAATTAAAGTGGCAAAAATTAAAGACAAGAGAGAATATCAAAAACAGCAAGGGAAAAGTAAAGTTACACATAAGGGAACCCCCATAAGGCTATCGGCTGACTTTTCAGCAGAAACTCCACAGACCAGAAGGGAGTGTCATGATATATTTAAAGTTATGAAAGGAAAAGACTTACAGCAAAGAATACCCTGCAAGGCCTTCATTCAGATTTGACAGAGAGAGCAAAAGTTTTACAGATAAGCAAAAGCTAAAAGAGTTCAGTATCACCAAACCAGCTTTACAAGAAATGTTAAAGGGACTCCTCTAAGCAGGAAAAAAAAAAAAAAAAAAGGCTACAAATAGAAACACGAAAATTATGAAAGGAGAAATCTCATTGGTAAAGACAAACATATAGTGAAGGTAATAAGCCATATATAAAGCTAATAAGAGGGTTAAAAGACAGAGGTAGAAAAATCATCTACATCCACAATAAGTAGTTGAGAGATACACAGAACAAAAAGATTTAAAATATGACGTTGAAAACAGTAAAGTTGGTGGGGAAGGATTAAAAATGCAAGATTATTAAAATTGTTTGAACTTAAGAAATCAGTAACTTGATAGATGATGATAGATAGAAATAGATGATAGATGATAGAGAGAGAGAGAGAGATGATAGCTAGATGATAGATGCATACATTGTGGGGAATATAGTCACAACTACATAATATCTTTGTATGGTGACATATGGTAACTAGACTTATTGTGGTGGTCGTTTTGAAACGTATAGACATATCGCATCACTGCATCATGTAACAGGAACCAACACAGTGTTGTAGGTCAATTATTCTTCAAAAACAAACTCATGGAAAAAGAGATCAGATTTGTGGTTACCAGAGGTGGGCGGTGGGGTGAGGGGGAATTGGATGAAGGTGGTCAAAAGGTACAAACTTCCAGCTATAAGATAAATAACTGCCAGGGATGTAATGTACATAGTAAACATAATTAACACTGCTGTTATGTTATATATGAAAGTGGTCAAGAGAGTAACTCCTGAGTTCCCATTACAAGAAAAAAGTTTTTTCCTATTTCTTTAACTTTGTATCTATATGAGATGATGGATGTTCACTAAACTTACTGTGGTAATCATTTCATGACATATATAAGTCAAATCATTATGCTGCACACCTTAACTTAGTGCTGTATGTCAATTATATCTCAATAAAACTGGAAGAAAAAAAAAAAGAGTGAACCAGACAGACAGGTGACTGTCCTCAAGAATCTTAATTCCAGGGGAATGGTAATAAATATTTCAGCAAGTTTCCCTTTTCCTTTTCTACTATAATCCCCCTCCCTCCCCTCCTAAGCAGAGAAGCTCTACTGGGCTGGGGGTCAGCTCTCTTCCATTTCACTCTTCGTTAGTTTTCTTCTTTCTCCCGCAACAATGTCCACTCCACCCTATCTGACTCCAGCTTGGATAATTTATGACCTCTTAGCTCTTCACTGTGTGTTTTTTTTCTCTTTCCAAACTTTCCAAGACATGTTTCTTTTATTACCGAAACTCTCTTTAGGAAAGGAAACTAACAATTGTTTAACATATTCTCTATACTAGGCATTCATGTATGTTATTTCATTTAATTCTCATTATAGCTCAGATGATGTATTATTACCCACATTCTTAGATGAGAGAACTGAACTTTTTTTTTTTTAATCTTTAAAGGTAGGATGTAAAGCTAGATCTGACTTTTTTTTAAGAATTTTTATTGAGATACAGTTAACAAAATAAACTGCATATATTTAGAGTGTACAATTTGGTATCCCAATCTCCCAGTTCATTCCCCGCCAACCCTCCCCACTTTCCCCACTTGGTGTACATATGTTTGTTCTCTACATCTGTGTCTCTATTTCTGCCTTGCAAACAGGTTGATTTGTACCATTTTTGTAGATTCCGCATATATGTGTTACTATACGGTATTTGTTTTTCTGACTCACTTCTTTCTGTATGACAGTCTCTATATCCATCCATGTCTCTACAAATGTCCCAGTTTCATTGCTTTTTACACCTGAGTAATATTCCATTGTATATATGTACCACATCTTTTTTATCCATTCATCTGTTGATGGACATTTAGGTTGCTTCCATGTCCTGGCTATTGTAAATAGTGCTGCAATGAACATTGGAGTGCACGTGTCTTTTTGAATTATGGTGTTCATATGGGTATATGCCCAGCAGTGGGATTGATAGGTCATATGGTAGTTCTATTTTCAGTTTTGCAAGGAAGCTCCATACTGTTCTCCATAGTGGCTGTATCAATTTACATTCCCACCAACAGTGCAAGAGCATTCCCTTTTCTCCACACCCTCTCCAGCATTACTGTTTGTTGATTTTCTGATGATGCCCATTCTAACTGGTGTGAGGTGATACCTCATTGTAGTTTTGATTTGCGTTTCTCTAATTAGTGATGTTGAGCAGCTTTTCATGTCCCTCTTGGCCATCCGTATGTCTTCTTTGGAGAAATGCCTATTTAGGTCTTCTGCCCATTTTTTGATTGGGTTTTTTGTTCTTTTGGTATTGAGCTGGATGAACTGTTTATATATTTCAGAGATTAATCCTTTGTCTGTTGGTTCGTTTGCAAATATTTTCTCCCATTCTGAGGGTTGCCTTTTCATCTTGCTTATAGTTTCCTTTGCTGTGCAGAAGCTTTAAAGTTTCATTAGGTCCCATTTATTTATTTTTGTTTTTATTTCCATTACTCTAGGGGGTGGATCAAAAAAGATCTTGTTGTTATTTACATCCAAGAGTGTTCTTCCTATGTTTTCCTCTAGGAATTTTTTAGTGTCTGGCCTTACAGTTAGGTCTTTAACCCATTTTGAGTTTATTTTTGTGTATGGTGTTAAAGAGTGTTCTAATTTCATTCTTTTACATGTAGCTGACCAATTTTCCCAGCACCACTTATTTAAGAGGCTGCCTTTTCTCCATTGTATGTCCTTACCTCCTTTGTCAGAGATTAGTTGACCATAGTTTATCCCTGGGCTTTCTATCCTGTTTCATTGATCTATATTTCTGTTTTTGTGCCAGTACCATACTGTCTTGATCACTGTAGCCTTGTAGTATAGCCTGAAGTCAGTAAGCCTGATTGCACCAACTCCATCTTTCCTTCTCAAGATGGCTTTGGCTATTCGGGGTCTTTTGTGTTTCCATACAAATCGTAAAATTTCTTGTTCTAGTTCTGTGAAAAATGCCATTGGTAATTTGATAGGGATTGCATTGAATCTGTACATTGCTTTGGGTAGTATAGTTATTTTCACAATGTTGATTCTTCCAATCCAAGAACATGGTATGTTGCTCCATCTGTTTGTGTCTTCTTTGATTTCTTTCATTAATGTCTTATAGTTTTCTGAGTACAGGTCTTTTACCTCCTTGGTTAGGTTTATTCCTAGGTATCTTATACTTTTTGTTGCAATGGTGAATGGGATTGTTTCCTTAATTTCTCTTTCTGATCTTTCATTGTTAGTGTATAGAAATGCAAGAGATTTCTGTGTGTTAATTTTGTATCCTGCAACTTTACCAAATTCATTGATTAGCTCAAGTAGCTTTTTGGTGGCATCTATCAGATTTTCTAGGTATAGCATCATATCATCTGCAAAGAGTGACAGTTTTACTTCTTCTTTTCCAATTTAGATTCCTTTTATTTCATTTTCTTCTCTGATTGCTGTGGCAAGGACTTCCAAAACTATGTTGAATAGTAGTGGTGAGAGTGGACATCTTCTCTTGTTCCTAATCATAGAGGGAATGCTTGCAGTTTTTCACCATTGAGAATGATGTTTGCTGTGGGTTTGTCATATATGGCCTTTATTATGTTGAGGTAGGTTCCCTCTATGCCCACCTTCTGGAGAGTTTTTATCATAAATGGGTGTTGAACTTTGTCAAAAGCTTTTTCTGCATCTATTGAGATGATCATGTGGTTTTTATCTTTCAGTTTGTTAATATGGTGTATCACATTGATTGATTTGCGTATACTGAAGAATCCTTGCATTCCAGGGATAAACCCCACTTAATCATGGTGTATGATCCTTTTTTTTTTTTTAATTTGTATATTTTGGGGGGGGGTACACCAAGTTCAATCATCTGTTTTTATACACATATCCCCGTATTCCCTCCCTTCCTTGACTCTGCCCCCCCTCAAGTCCCCCCACCCTCCCCGCCCCAGTCCTCTAAGGCATCTTCCATCCTCGAGTTGGACTCCCTTTGTTATACAACAACTTCCCACTGACTATCTACTTTACAGTTGGTAGTATATATATGTCTGTGCTACTCTCTCACTTCGTCTCAGTTTCCCCTTCAGCCCTTGCCCCCCCCAAACCTCGAGTTCTCCAGTCCATTCTCTGTATCTGCTTCCTTGTTCTTGTCACTGAGTTCATCAGTACCATTTTTAGATTCCGTATATGTGAGTTAGCATAAAATATTTGTCTTTCTCTTTCTGACTTACTTCACTCTGTATGACAGACTGTAGTTCTATCCACCTCATTACATATAGCTCCATCTCATCCCTTTTTATAGCTGAGTAATATTCCATTGTATATATATGCCACATCTTCTTTATCTATTCATTTGTTGATGGGCATTTAGGTTGCTTCCATGTCCTGGCTATTGTAAATAGTGCTGCAATAAACATTATGGTACACGTTTCTTTTGAGATTATGGTTTTCTTTGGGTATATGCCCAGTAATGGGATTACTGGATCATATGATACTTCTATTTGTAGTTTTTGAAGGAACCTCCAAATTGTTTTCCATAGTGGCTGTACCAACTTACATTCCCACCAACAGTGCAAGAGAGTTCCTTTTTCTCCACACCCTCTCCAACATTTGTTGTTTCCAGATTTTGTGATGATGGCCATTCTGACTGGTGTGAGGTGATACCTCATTGTGGCTTTGACTTGCATTTCTCTGATGATGAGTGATGTTGAGCATCTTTTCATGTGTTTGTTGGCCATCTGTATGTCTTCTTTGGAGAAATGTCTATTTAGGTCTTCTGCCCATTTGTGGATTGGCTTTTTTGCTTTTTTGGTATTAAGCTTCATGAGCTGCTTGTATATTTTGGAGGTTAATCCTTTCTCCATTGTTTCATAGGCAATTATTTTTTCCCACTCTGAGGGTTGCCTTTTAGTCTTGTTTATGGTTTCTTTCACTGTGCAAAAGCTTTTAAGTTTCATGAGGTCCCATTTGTTTATTCTTGATTTTATTTCCCTGATTCTAGGAGGTGGGTCCAAAAGGATCTTGCTTTGATGGATGTCATAGAGTGTTCTGCCTATGTTTTCCTCTAGGAGTTTTATAGTGTCTGGCCTTACAAGTAGGTCTTTAATCCATTTTGAGTTTATTTTTGTGTATGGTGTTAGGAAGTGTTCTCATTTCATTCTTTTACATGTTGCTGTCCAATTTTCCCAGCACCACTTATTGAAGAGGCTGTCTTTTTTCCATTGTATATTCGTGCCTCCTTTGTCAAAGATAAGGTGCCCATATGTGTTTGGGCTTACTTCTGAGTTCTCTATTTTATTCCATTGATCTTCCTTTCTATTTTTGTGCCAGTACCATACTGTCTTGATCACTATGGCCTTGTAGTATAGTTTGAAGTCAGGAAGCCTGATTCCACCAACTCCATTTTTCCTTCTCAAGATGGCTTTGGCTATTCGGGGTCTTTTGCATTTCCATACACATCGTAAGATTTCTTGTTCTAGTTCTGTGAAAAATGCCATCGGTAATTTGATTGGGATTGCATTGAATCAGTAAATTGCTTTGGGTAGTACAGTCATTTTCACGATGTTGATTCTTCCAATCCAGGAACATGGTATGTCCCTCCATCTGTTTGTGTCATCTTTGATTTCTTTCATCAGTGTCTTACAGTTTTCTGCATACAGATCTTTTGTCTCCTTAGGCAGGTTTATTCCTAGGTATTTTATTCTTTTTGTTGCAATGGTAAATGGGAGTTTCCTTAATTTCTCTTTCTGCTCTTCTGTTGTTAGCATATAGGAATGCAAGAGATTTCTGTGCATTCATTTTGTATGCTGCTACTTTACTAAACTCATCAATGAGTGCTAGCAGTTTTCTGGTAGAGTCTTTAGGGTTTTCTATATATAATATCATGTCATCTGCAAAGAGTGACAATTTTACTTCTTCTTGTCCAATTTGGACTCCTTTTATTTCTTTTTCTTCTCTGATTGCTGTGGCTAAAACTTCCAAAACTATGTTGAATAATAATGGTGAGAGTGGACCCCTTTGTCTTTTTCCTGTTCTTAGAGGGAATTCTTCCAGTTTTTCCCCATTGAGAATGATGTTGGCTTTTGGTTTGTCATATATGGCTTTTATTATGTTGAGGTAATTTCCTTCTATGCCCATTTTCTGGAGAGCTCTTATCATAAATGGATGTTGAACTTTGTCAAAAGCTTTTTCTGCATCTATTGAGATGATCATATGGTTTTTATCCTTCAATTTGTTGATATGATGTATCACATTGATTGATTTGCATATATTGAAGAATCCTTGCATCCCAGGGATAAACCCCACTTGATCATGGTGTATGATTTTTTTAATGTGTTGTTGGAGTCTGTTAGCTAGTATTTTGTTGAGGATTTTTGCATCTATATTCATCAGTGATATTGGTCTGTAGTTTTCTTTTTTTGTATCGTCTTTGCCTGGTTTTGGTATCAGGGTGATGGTAGCCTTGTAGAATGAGTTTGGGAGTGTTCCACCTTCTGCAATATTTTGGAAGAGTTTGAGAAGGATAGGTGTTAGCTCTTCTCGAAATGTTTGATAGAATTCGCCCGTGAACCCATCTGGTCCTGGGCTTTTGTGTGTTGGGAGATTTTTAATCACTGCCTCAATTTCCGTACTTGTGATTGTTCTGTTCATATTTTCTATTTCTTCCTGGTTCAGTCTTGGAAGATTGTATTTTTCTAAGAATGTATCCATTTCTTCCAGGTTATCCAATTGGTTGGCATATAGTTGCTTGTAGTAGTCTCTCATGATGCTTTGTATTTCTGAGGTGTCCGTTGTTACTTCTCCTTTTTCATTTCTAATTCTGTTGATTTGCATCTTCTCCCTTTTTTTCTTGAGGAGTCTGGCTAATGGTTTATCAATTTTGTTAATCTTCTCAAAGAACCAACTTTTAGTTTTATTAATTTTTGCTATTGCTTCCTTCCTTTCTTTTTCATTTATTTCTGCTCTGATCTTTATGATTTCTTTCCTTCTGCTCACTTTGGGGTTTCTTTGTTCTTCTTTCTCTAGTTGTTTTAGGTGTAAGGTTAGGTTGTTTATTCGATCATTTTCTTGTTTCTTAAGGTAGGACTGTATTGCTATAAACTTCCCTCTTAGAACTGCTTTTGCTGCGTCCCATAGGTTTTGGGTTGTTGTGTTTTTGGTGTCGTTTGTTTCTAGATATTTTTGGATTTCCTCTTTGATTTCTTTAGTGATTCCTTGGTTGTTTAAGAGTGAATTGTTTAGCCTCCATGTGTTTGTATTTTTTGCAGTTTTTTTCCTGTAATTGATATCTAGTCTCATGGCATCATGGTCTGAGAAGATGCTTGATATGATTTCAATTTTCTTGAATTTGCTGAGGTTTGATTTGTGACCCAAGATGTGATCTATCCTGGAAAATGTTCCATGTGCACTTGAGAGGAAAGTGTATTCTGTCGTCTTTGGATGGAATGTCCTATAAATATCAATTAAGTCGAGATGGTCTAATGTGTCATTTAAAGCTTGTGGGTCTTTATTTATTTTCTGTTTGCATGATATGCCCATTGATGTAAGTGGGGTGTTCAAGTCTCCCACTATTATTGTGTTCCTGTCGATGTCCCCTTTTATAGCTGTTAGCTTTTGCCTTATGTATTGAGGTGCTCCTATATTAGGGGCATAGATATTTACCATTGTGATGTGTTCTTCTTGAATGGATCCCTTGATCATGATGTAGTGTCCTTCCTTGTCTCTTGTAATAGTCTTTACTTTCAAGTCTAATTTGTCTGATATGAGTATTGCTACTCCAGCTTTCTTTTCACTTCCATTTGCATGGAATATCTTTTTCCATCCCTTTCCTTTCAGTCTATATGTATCCCTTGGTCTGAAGTGGGTTTCTTGTAGGCAGCATATAGAAGGGTCTTGTTTTTGTATCCATTCAGCCAGTCTGTGTCTTTTCGTTGGAGCATTTAATCCATTTACATTTAAAGTGATTATTGACATGTGTGTTCCAATTACCATTTTCTTAATTGTTTTGGGTTTGTATTTGTAGGTTTTTTCCTTTTCTTATGTTTCCTACTTAGAGAAGTTCCTTTAGCACTTGTTGTAAGGCTGGTTTGCTGGTGCTGAATTCTCTTAACTTTTGCTTGTCTGGAAAGCTTTTGATTTCTCCCTCAAATCTGAATGAGATTCTTGCTGGGTAGAGTATTCTTGGCTGTAGGTTTCTCTCTTTCAGGACTTTCAGTATATCCTGCCATTGCCTTCTGGCCTGCAGAGTTTCTGTAGAAAGGTCAGCTGTTATCCTGATGGGTTTTCCCTTATATGTTGTTTGTTGCTTTTCTCTTGCTGCTTTTAATATTTTTTCTTTGTGTTGAATTGTTGTTCGTTTGATTAATATGTGTCTTGGTGTATTTCTCCTTGGGTTTATTCTGTATGGGACTCTCTGTGCTTCTTGGACTTGGTGAATTATTTCCTTTCCCATGTTGGGGAAGTTTTCCACTAGAACCTCTTCAAATATTTTCTCAGACCCTTTCTTGTTTTCTTCTTCTTCTGGGATGCCTATGATTCGAATGTTGGTATGCTTAATGTTATCACTGAGGTCTCTGAGACTGTCTTCTAGTCTTTTTATTCTTTTTTCTTTTTCCTGCTCTGTGGCGTTTATGTCCCCCATTCTATCTTCCAACTCACTTATTCGTTCTTCTGCCTCAGTCATTCTGCTGGTTAGAGCATCTAGAGTATTTTTAATTTCAGTTATTTTGTTATCCATGGCTGTTTGTTTTTCTGAGTTCTTATGAACTGTTTCTTGTACTTTCTCTATTTTGTTATTGAGATTTTGTATCATTTTTACTATCATTACTCTAAATTCTTTTTCAGGCATTTTTCCTATTTCCTCCTCATTTATTTGGTCTTGTGGGTTTTTTTCCTGCTCCTTTGCCTGCATGGTGTTTCTTTGTTTCCTCATGGTTGTCCAAACTTTTGGGGTTGCTTGTCCTGGCGATAGAGGTGTTTATAGAAGACTGTCCAAGCCTCAGACTAATGTCCAAGTATTGGATTAAACGAATATTAAGTCTAGGAAACACATACATGTATAAGACACACAATTACTGAATCTGTTAGGACATAAGGCTCTAGAAAGACCTGACAGAACCCCAGTGTGCTATCAGATATTCAAAGAGAAACCCAACAGAAATTGACAACTGAAACAGAACAAATCAGAGACAAAAGCAAAAGCGAACAAACAAACGAACAACACCTTACACATACAAACATTAATCCAGGGAGATTTTGTAAGCTAGGATCAAATATAGAAAAGAGCCAGAGTACCACCAGAGAGAATGGAGATTCTCAGAATGTAATTAGACAGCTGTACTAAGAACTAAGATAAAGACAAAAGCCTAATATTAAATACCAAGGCAGTGTGTCATCTGGAGAATAGACCAAGGAGTCTGAGCAGATCGATAGTGTTGCTTATAAGTATGTTAAGATAAAATAAACTTAAAATGGCTGGAAGAAAGGGGAACAGAAGAGCGTAGTGTGGTTGGAAATATGCAAATAAAAAGAAAGGAATAGAAATGTATAAAAGATAGGGATGAAAGGAAAGTATGAGAGATATATTGTCTGTACTACCAAAAACTTAGCTAGATATAGAAGTATATAAAAAGGCAAAAAAAAAAGAATAAAAAATATCATTAAAAAATTATGTTATAAAACTTGTAGATCCCTTAGGGCTAAGATCATATTTAATAAAGAAAAAAAAAAGAAAGAGAGAGAGAGAGAGAGAAAGAAAAAAAAAAGGAAAGAAAGAAAGAAAAAATCCAGAACTGATCCCAGAATGGACCAGTTCAATAGGAATTGATACTAATATTTCTGTTTCCTTAGCGTCTCAGCTGTAAGTGTCCTTCTCCTTGCCTTGGGTTTTTTTGCATTATTCTATGACCAGCAGAGGTTCCTTTATTGTTCATCTGTAAGTGTCGGTGTGTGGGGAGGGAGAGGGTACAATAGTGGCTCCTTCTCCTGGGAGTGAGTGAGCAGTGGCCCACTGTTGTTTCAGTTGGGCTTGGAGGTGCCTGTTGCAGAGGGCACTGGTGGCTCAGGCGTAAACAGAAAGTCTTCGAGTTGGGCCTCTCTTGGGTTTTTGTTGTTGTTGTTGTTGTTGTTTTTCTCGGCAGCCTCCCTGCTGCCAGCGGTTCCAAGGCGTTTTAATCTAGCCCCGCCCGAGTGCCTGAGGGTGCTTGTTATCCCTGAGCACCTTAGGTGGCCCATGGGCGTCTCTCCACTGCCTGTTGCAGAGGCGCTGAAAGAGAAAGAGAGGCTATGCGCGTGGCTCCTCCTCCCCGCCCGTGAGCCTGCAGCCTCCAGCCGCCATCATGGCCCGGCAGCTCTCAGGGGAAGGCACTCCTAGCTGTGGACCTCTTCCCTCCTGTCCTCTCAGTCCGTCACCTTACTGGCAACAATGTTTCTCACCCTGAACCAGCTCTCCGGTTCCCACACTCCTGCTCCCGGACCCTCTGTTCAGCTGTGGATCGACCTCTCGGTCCGGGAACGCTGAGCTGTGCTGCGGACCCTCCGTATGTTTCTCACTCCCTCCCATCTGCCACAGCTCCGCCGCTTCACCCTCTTTGAGCCGTCGTAGATGCCTCCCTACCGGTTATGTTGGGCTCCTTGCGGTCCTTTCTGGTGTCCGAGGACGTCTGCCGGTGTTCAGCTGGTTCTCTGTGGGAATTATTGCATCCTTCAGTGCATTCCCAATGCATCTGTGGAGAGGGGTGCATTCCACATCCCTCTACTTCGCTGCCATCGTTTTTCTCCTGGTGTATGATCCTTTTAATGTGTTGTTGGATTCTGTTGGCTAGTATTTTGTTGAGGATTTTTGCATCTAAATTCATCAGTGACATTGGTCTGTAGTTTTCTTTTTTTGTAGTATCTTTGTCTGGTCTTGGTATCAGGGTGATGGTGGCTTCATAAAATGAGTTTGGGAGTGTTCCTTCCTCTGGAATGTTTTGTAAGAGCTTGAGAAGGATGGGTGTTAGCTCTTCTCTAAATGTTTGATAAAATTCACCTGTGAATCCATGTGGTCCTGGACTTTTGTGTGTTGGGAGATTTTTAATCACAGTTTCAATTTCAGTGCTTGTGATTGGTCTGTCCATATGCTCTATTTCTTCCTGATTCAGTCTTGGAAGGTTATACATTTCTAAGAATCTGTCCATTTCATCCAGGTTGTCCATTTTATTGGCACATAGTTGCTTGTAGTAGTCTCTTATGGTGCTTTTTATTTCTGCGGTGTCCATTGTAACTTCTCCTGTTTCATTTCTAATTTTATTGATTTGAGTCCTCTCCCTCTTTTTCTTGATGAGTCTTGCTAGAGGTTTATCGCTTTTATCTTCTCAAAGAACCAGCTTTTAGTTTTATTGATTTTTGCTATTGTTCTCTTTGTTTCTATTTCATTTATTTCTGCTCTCATCATTATGATCTCTCTCTGTCTACTAACTTTGGGTTTTGTTTGCTCTTCTTTCCCTAGTTTCTTTAGGTGTAAGGCAACATGGTTTATTTGGGATTTTTCTTGTTTCTTGAGGTAGGATTGTATTGCTATAAACTTCCCTCTTAGAAGTGCCTTTGCTTCATCCCATAGGTTTTGGATTGTTGTGTTTTCATTCTCATTTGTCTCTAGGTATTTTTTAATTTCCTCTTTGATTTCTTCAGTGATCTCTTGGTCATTTAGTAGCGTATTGTTTAGCCTCCACGTGTTTGTGTTTTTTACAGTTTTTTTCCTGTAATTGATTTCTATTCTTATAGCGTTGTGGTCAGAAAAGATCCTTGATATGATTTCAATTTTCTTGAATTTACCAAGGCTTGATTTATGACCCAAAATGTGATCTATCCTGGAGAATGTTCCATGTGCACTTGAGAAGAACATATAATCTGCTGTTTTTGGATGTAATGTCCTATAGATATCTATTAAATCAAGCTGAATTACTGTGTCATTTAAAGCTTGTGTTTCCTTATTAATTTTCTGTGTGGATTATCTGTCCACTGGTGTAAGTGGGGTGTTAAAGTCCCCCACTATGATTTTGTTACTCTTGATTTCCTCTTTCATAGTTGTTAGCATTTGCCTTATGTATTGAGGTGCTCCTATATTGGGTGCATATATATTTATAAGTGTTATCTCCTCTTCTTGAATTGATCCCTTGATCTTTATGTAGAGTCCTTTCTTGTCTCTTGCAATATTTTTTATTTTAAAGTCTATTTTATTTGATATAAGTATCACTACTCCAGCTTTCTTTTGATTTCCATTTGCATGGAATATCTTTTTCCATCCCCTCACTTTCCGTCTGTATGTGTCCCTAGATCTGAAGTGGGTCTCTTGTAGACAGCATATATATGGGTCTTGTTTTTGTATCCATTCAGCCAGTCTGTGTCTTTTGCTTGGGGGATTTAGTCCATTTACTTTCAAGGTAATTATCGATATGTATGTTGCTATTACCATTTTCTTAATTGTTTTGGGTTTGTTTTTGTAGGTCCTTTTCTTCTCTTATGTTTCCTGCTTAGAGAAGTTCCTTTAGCTTTTGTTGTAGGGCTGGTTTGGTGGTGCTGAATTCTCTTAGCTGTTGCTTGTCTGTAAAGCTTTTGATTTCTCTGTCGAATCTGAATGAGATCCTTGTTGGGGAGAGTATTCTTGGTTGTAGATTTTTCCCTTTCATCACTTTAAATATATCATGCCACTCCCTTCTGGCTTGCAGAGTTTCTCCTGAGAAATCAGCTGTTAACCTTATGGGAGTTCCCTTGTATGTAATTTGTCATTTTTCCCTTGTTGCTTTTAATAACTTTTCTCTGTCTTTAATTTTTGTCATTTTGACTACTATATGCCTTGGTGTGTTTCTCCTTGGGTTTATCCTGCCTGGGACTCTCTGCACTTCCTGGACTTGGGTAGCTATTTCCTTTCCCATGTTAGGGAAGTTTTCAACTATAATCTCTTCCAATATTTTCTCAGGTCCTTTCTCTCTTCTCCTTCTGGGACCCCTATAATGCAAATGTTGGTGCATTTAACATTGTCCCAGAGATCTCTTAGGCTGTCTTCAGTTCTTCTCATTCTTTTTTCTTTATTCTTTCTGCATCAGTGATTATCACCATTCTGTCTCCCAGGTCACTTATTCACCCTTCTGCCTCAGTTCATCTGCTATTGGTTCCTTCTAGTGTATTTTTCATTTCAGTTATTGTGCTGCATATCTCTGTTTGTTTGCTCTTTAATTCTTCTAGGTCTTCGGTAATTTTCTTGCAACTTTTAGATCTTTGCATCCAGTCTTTTTTCAAAGTCCTGAATCATCTCCACCATCATTATTCTGAATTATTTTTCTGGAAGGGTGCCTATCTCCTCTTCATTTAGTTGTTTTTCTGGGGTTTTATCCTGTCCCTTCATCTGGTACAAAGTCTTCTGCCTTTTCATTTTCTCTATCTTTCTGTGGCTATGGTTTTCAATTCCACAAGATGAAATACTGCTGATACTGCTTGATACTGCTGTCTGCCCTCTTGTGGAGGAAGCTATCTAGGAGGCTTATGCATGTTTCCTGATGGGAGGAACTGATGGTGGGTTGGGCTGTGTGGGCAGAGCTCAGTAAAACTTTAATCTGCTTGTCTGCCAATGGGTGGGGCTGTATTCCCAACTTGTTGGTTGTTTGGCCTGAGGCTACCCAGCACTGGAGCTTACAGGCTCTTTGGTGGGGCTAAAGGCAGACTCTGGGAGGGCTCACGCCAATGAGTGCTTCCCAGAACCCCTGCCGCCAGTGTCCCTGTCTCCTCGGTGAGCCACAGCTGCCCCCCACCTCTGCAGGCAACCCTCCAACACCAGCAGGTAGGTCTGGTTCAGTCTCCTATGGGGTCACTGCTCCTTCCCCTTGGGTCCTGGTGGGCACACTTTTTTGTGTGCCCTCCAAGAGTGGAGTCTCTGTTTCCCGCAGTCCTGTGGAGGTCCTGCAATCAAATCCCACTGGCTTTCAAAGTCTGATTCTCTGGGGATTCCTCCTCCCATTGCTGGACCCCAGGTTGGGAAGCCTGATGTGGGGCTCAGAACCCTCACTTCAGTGGGTGGTCTTCTGTGGTATAACTGTCCTCCAGTTTGTGAGTCACCCACCCAGCATTTATGGGATTTGATTTTAATGTGTTTGTTTCCCTGCTACTGTTTCATTGTGGCTTCTCCTTTGTCTCTGGATGTGGGGTGTCTTTTTTGGTGAGTTCCAGTGTCTTTCTGTCGATGATAGTTCAGCAGTTAGTTGTAATTCTGGTGCTCTTGCAAGAGGGATTGAGCGTACATCCTCCTACTCCGCCATCTTCCAGATCTGACTTTAAGTCCTGATTCAAAGCCAAGTTCACATTCTTTTCTTTACACAGACTTCCTCTTAGCTCTCTTATAATAGCTCTAATTGATTATATATTGATACATGTTTAGGTGTTCCTGCCACCTTATATTAGCTTATCCTTTAGATTATTAGTTTTAAAAATATAAAAGAATACTGCTCCTGTATCACCTAGAATAATGAGTTTAATACATTTGGTTGACAGATGTTATTATGATGTTTCATTTATTGCTTTGTTTATAAAAGTAATACATGATCAGCACTAAAAGATGAAAAACTGAGACAATCACAAAGAAGAAAATAAATCATACAGGATCCCACTGTCATGGAATATCCAATTATTGCTATTTTGCTATTTCCATTTTTTTCATTATGTATAACCTTTGGAAATATAATTGACATCATACTATACATATCCTTTCATAGTGTTTTTCAATTGAATTTTTTATACATGGCATCATTTTCCCATGCCACTTCTACAGTGATGATATTCTGTTGTAGTTATTTAATCATTTTCCTATTATTGTTCCTTAAGATTTTTTATTATAAATAATGCTGGGTGAACACTTTTATAGACATATTTGTGTACCTCCTTATTTCCTAAAAATAAACTCCTGTATATGAAATTGCAATTCTTTGTGACTTTGTGTGTTATCAAATTGGCTTTCTATGAAATTATGTCAATTTACCATTCTACTAGTGGTAGATGGAGTGCCCAATTACCTACATGCCTGGCAATGTTTGGTATTAATATGTTCATCGGTAATCATTACCAGGGTGATAAATAGAAAGTGTCTTCTATTTGCTGATCCTTGGCTGTGAGTGAGTTTCATAAACTTAGCTACCCATGATTTGCAAAATACCTATTTATGTTTTTTGCCTACTTTTCTGCTAGGATCCATTTTTAATTGATTAGTTAGCATTTTCTATATCAAATCTTTGAATTTGTTTCCTTCTTGTATTGCAAATATTTGTTCTAGTTCCATTTACTTAAAAAAAAAAAACTTTATTTTTAAATATACATCCTCAAGAAGTTGTAAAATACAGTACAGAGTTTCTGTGTATCCTTCATCTAGTTTCCTGCATTCATAACATCTTACATTAACTATAGTACATTATCAAAACCAAGAAATTAACATTGGTACAAAACAGTTAAATAGACTATAGACTTATATGGATTTCTTTATCTTTAAATCTATTAATGGAGATTTTAAACATAAATTCTAGTATATTCATTCTTTAAAAAAAAAAAAAAAAAAAAACCTTTACCCTTCTGGTTTCTGGTTCCACATGATAGAAGCTTGGAAGTTGCCACTCCCTCTTAACAACAAGCAAAAAACTGAAGATATAGAAAGTCCAGTTCACAGGGCAAACTGTTGCCACCAAGATTGGAGAGAAAGGAGAATACAAAGAGTTGTGACTTAAGAGAGTCAAGACTCACAAGAAGAAACCACTGTGGCAACATTGCTGGGGTAGGAAAGTCTGAACTGTGATCGATGAATTGCTGGCATCTCAGTGCAGACAAGTCTGAGAGTTACAAATTCCAAAGGGATCCAGTCATGGGGGGCCCCACCAGTATTGTGAGATTTACCCCAGGAGCTCAACCAGTTCCCACAGTAAAGACTGGACACAAATCCTCTTGGCCTTCTGCAGAGGCAGGGGGAAAGGAACCATTCTGAAATACCTCCTAGCATCCTGTTTTTAACAAGACTTGCCCTCAGAAGAAATGGGTTAAGGAGAGCCTAACCCACTCAGGTATCACCAGAGACTAACTGACCTGGGGAAGGGAAATATCCAACTCCAGCCCACCCTAGCCATCCTATGCCAACTAAGAGGAGTGAAATAAAACCTGAGAAATACTTGTGAAGTTCACAATCCAGAGGCACAGGCTCACTAGAAGACTGAGGCCCATCCACAGGACTATAGAATGCTTCTCCTACCCCCACACTTCCCCACATAATTAAAGGTCTATTTACAACAGTTCTCTTTACCTGGCACAGCATGTCTAGCTATCAAGAAAAAATTACAAGGCATACCAAAATGCAAAGAAAAAAAATGTTTGAAGAGACAGATCAAACATCAATACCAGACATGGCAGGGATGTTCGAATTATCAGATGGGGAATTTTTTTTTCAGTCTTGTTTACTTTAATAGGCAGTGATGATCTCCAAAATCTTTCTCTTCATCAGATTTTTTAAAAATAAATTTATTTATTTATTGGCTGTATTGGGTCTTCACTGCTGCACACGGGCTTTCTCTAGTTGCAGCGAGCAGGGACTACTCTTCATTGTGGTGCGCAGGCTTCTCATTGTGGTGGCTTCTCTTGTTGCGGAGCATGGGCTCTAGGCACGCAGGCTTCAGTAGGTGTGGCACACAGGCTCAACAGTTGTGGCACATGGGCTTAGTTGTGCCACGGTATGTGGGATCTTCCCAGAGCAGGGATCGAACGCTTGTCCCCTGCATTGGAAGGCGGATTCTTAACCACTGCACCACCTAGGAAGTCCCTTTATCAGATGTTTGATCCCCTTGCAAAGCTTTGTGTTTCTGAGCTTAAACATAGAGCTTTACTCCATCAATAACATGATTTTCCTGTTGTAGTGCACTGTGAAGTTCTTCTTCTGAAGAAAATTGAATCCAACCCATACCTGTGTGAAAGTCAGTCTCTTTGTCAAAAGGTACAACGTACTTTTGTACATGGCCAAATTGTGTGAGGTGTTCTCTCAGCTTACTGGAGGCCAAGGTCTAGAGGATTTTTCTGACAAATACAACCAGCTGGTGGATATTCATACACAGTGCTATAGCACCTCTTGCTGCCGAAGCCACCATCTTTTTTTCATATGGGGAATTTAAAACAGCTGTGATTAATATGCTAAGGGCACTACAGACAAAGTAGAGAGCAAGCAACAACAGATGGGCAACATAAGCAGAGAGATGGAAAACCTAAGAAAGAGCCAAAATGAAATGCTAGATATAAAAAACACTAACAGAAACAAAGAATTCCTTTAATGGACTTATTAGTAGACTGGGCGTGACTGAATAAGGAATCTGTGAATTAAATGACATATCAATATCATCCTTGAAAACCAAAAAGCAAAGAGAACAAAGTCTGAATAAAACAGAACAGAGTATCCAAGGACTGTGGGACAACTACAAAGGTGTACCATATTTATAATGGAAACACCAGAGGAGAAGAAAGAAACAGAAGAACAATTGCAAGCAATGACTGAGAATTTCCCCAAATTATCAGACACCAAACCATAGATCCAGGAAGCTCCAAGAACACCAAGCAGGACAAATGCCAGAAAGACTACACCTAGGTATATCATTTCCAAACTATAGAAAATCATAGATAAAGAAAAAAATCCTGAAAGAAACCAAAGGGAAAAAAATCTTACCTATAGTGGCACAAAGATAAAAATTACATCTTTCTTTATTCTTCAGGTTACTAGTAGACCATATATTTATGTACTATAATTTTATGAATTCCCTACTGTTGGATTATTGGAGATTCTTGGGGAAATACTAGATCGGCTTGAAAATTCTGGTGTCAACCACGCAAGCTTTCTTTTCTTCTTTTGGGAACAAATCTAATATTGTCAAGGATCACTATGCTCTTACACTATGAAATCTGCAGGTTTGCACTGTTGGAAAATGAGTCACTTCTGTGAATCCTATGATTAGAACCTGTGTACTTTATGAACTATGTTCCTTTTTTAAGCACATATATGTATATATATTCATAAGAAGTTTTATGAGACACTCACACTTTTATATCCTTAGTATGGCAACAAGAAAATGTAAGAGAATTTTACTGTGGAATTTTATTTACTCTCAGGAAAAGTAGCCCAGTCAAATCTGAGAATGCAGAGCTATGTGGCCATGGATGATTCTCCATCACTACTGTCTCTCAGCCTCTGGGGGAACAATGCCTGCTCTAGGTGTCTGGTCTCTTTGGGTGTTTAAATCTCTCACCTTGAGGGAGATGGCTGACCACAGTGCAGGTAAGTTTGGAACATTATTTAGGTGCTGAATTTGATGGAGAACAAAGGGCACATGAGATCCTTTATTCAACCTATTGAAATGCTGAGCTCTCAATCTCAAAATTAAAGGAAAGAATCAAGGCTCAGTCTGGCCCAGCCAGTGGAGTGATTTCCCAAACTGGCAGAACCCAAAACATGAGCATTTAGGTCATTTTCTATATTTTTTAAAGTATTATAAACAATACTACAATAAACATTAATATATAGTATTTATCTCTTTAATATTTGTTCGGTTTTTTCCTGAAGGATAAATTCATAAAAGTGGGATTCCTGAGCCCCAAAGTATGCTTATTTTCAGTCTCTTGGTACATATTGCCAAACACTGTATTTAAAGGCTGTACCAATTCATGTTCCCACCAGCGGAATGGCCATTTCCTACATCTTTACCAACACTGGGCATGGCCATTCTTTGTAACTTTTGAATAATTAAATATCTAATATGAACCAGATCATGTTGATCCCCTACTTTAAAACTTCCAGGGACTTCCCTGGTGGCACAGTGGTTAAGAATCCACCTGCCACTGCAGGGGACATGAGTTTGATCCCTGGTCAGGGAAGATCCCACATGCCGTGGAGCAACTAAGCACGTGCGCCACAACTACTGAGCCTGTGCTGTAGAGCCCGCAAGCCACAACTATTGAGCCCAAGTGCCACAACTACTGAAGCCCACACGCCGAGCCCATGCTCTGCAACAAGAGAAGCCCCTGGTCGCCACAACTAGAAAAAGCCCGTGCAGCAACAAAGATAAAATGCAGCCAATAAAATAAAACAAAAAAACCCACAAAACCCTCCAAAGGTTCTCCATTGTGCATAGGACACATTCTCAAACTTGGTCTTAAAAATTATTGAGGGCTCCATACAGCTTTTGTTTATGTGAACTATATTTATTAATATTTGCTGTTATAAATTGATATATTACTCTAAGTTAATATAAACAAAAATTTTCATTTTTTATTTAATTCATTAAAAACAATAAATCCATTACATGTTAACATCACATTTTAATGAAAGATAACTATTTAAAAAAAAAAACACTAGTGAGACACATGGTATTGATTTACAATTTTATAAATCTCTTTAATTACTGGCTTAAAAGAAGATGTTCTATTATAGTAGAAGCCTAAGACTCATATCTACTTTGGCATTCAACTTGTTGCAATATTGCACATCATGTAGCCTCTGGAAAACTCCCCTGTACACTCATGAGAAAATGAGTGTGAAAAAAGTAAACAATGTCAGTATTATCATGAATGTAGTTTTGACCCCCTGAAAGGTTCTTAGAGACCTTAAGGGGTCTCCAGACCACACTGTGAGAACCATAAAGTCCAAAGGATAAAGGCTAACTCTTTAGTGTCCCATAATAGTCCTTTTTTCATTCAACCTTAAACCTTCCTTGATTATCCTGTTGTGCTCATTCTTGCAGCCAGACAGAATTCTGACATTATGCATTTTCAGTTCTTTATGTTTTCACATATACCATTTTCTTCCAGGAATGCCTGTCCCTGGTGGCTATATTGGGTTTTGAGGAAGCCCAATAAGTTATAACCTTATCCAAGTTCTGAATAAACTGAGAGACAAAACAAAATTGCAAACAGGGATGATAACCAAGTTATCATCTTTATTACCAATGGGGCTGATTTGGAAGAATGTAGTTTACTAGATGGTGACAGTGGGCTTCCTGATATTCCACCCCCAGAAATTTACAGACCTACCATTCAGAGACACACGGTGCTGGACAACAGCAGGCCTTCTCATATAGAGCTCCTTGCTCCATTATTATATTCTGAGAACGGAGAAAGGGCCCACTCCTAGGAGGAGAGGAGGAATGATTGGAGCTATAATCAAATCCCCAGTTTCTTATCCAATAACCAACGATTAGGTAAATCACTCCATGTTCTCTGAAGAGGGATGACTCAGAGGAGAAATCACAAGTGGAAGGCTAGTGGCTTACTTTTATACAAAAGAAAACAGGAACGGGAATGAAGAGTATCTCCCACCCCACCTACACACACACACACACACACACACACACACACACACACACCCCACAAAAACATTCTCTACCTATAAAAGCCCTAGTCATACTCAAACATTACCTATTGTATGAAGCTTTATGTAACTTCCTGACATAGTTTCCCCTCTGCTTATATAACATTTCGTACATATAAATAGATTCAAGTGATATTAAAACCATAAAAGGCAAGGCACACAGGATACAAATACAAATAAGACACTATTTCTGCTATCAAAAACATGGGGAAACAATATCTACAACAGCATCTCCGATATAGCTCTCAGATTTTTATCCCCTATGTTCATTCTGTTGACAAATCTGGAAGCACAAAACACACAGGCACCCTTTTTCTATGGAGTAATTTACACATGTCATCGTACCATGTGAAATCTGTCTATAGCATTTGACCCTTGCAAATCTGTACTTGACTTTCATGATACCCCTGAAATCTTTCCAAACTACTCTCATTTCCTAACAAGATCTAGCCACACCAGTGCCACCAGTAATTATCCCCCAAACCTAATAATTCATTTTTTTGTCCTTTCCATTTCCCTAGTAATTTTATACTTGGATGGATGCCTTTGCATGTTTGTGTGTTTTGAATTTATAGCTATAACGGTAGAAACCTGCAGTAACAAAGCTCATTACATAAGGATTTGGAAATAACATGGGCCAAATCCCAGATCTAAGACCCAGCAGTAAATATAATAAAAGCCTTATATAACATGTTTAACCTATAAGGAGGGCACTATTTCTCTCCCTGAACAGCTCATTATAGAGATTCTACTGCATTGCTATTCCTCCCCGTCCCCATGGCAGCCTGCAGACTGTTTGATAGCACAATCATTGGCTGGATGGTTAGAGTAAATAACCTGTGGGGGTCTGTTTTTATCCCCTGAAATTCTATAATTCTGGTGAGTTTCCCTTCCTTGGAAGTATGGCACAAAGGCAGCATTTAACCAAAGTGCCTGGCACATACTCTCTAGTTAACAAGGCAAATGCTGGAGCCAAGAGTAATGGGCTTCAAATTCCAGGTCTATGTGAGAGCTTAAAACATATCCCTTCATTTCTCTATGCCTCCATCAACGAACTCATCTATAAAATGATGGATATAATCGTACCTATCTCATAGGCATATTGTGAGGATTAAATAACATAGAAAGCACTTTAGAACAGTGCCTACCACACACTAAGTGTATAATCAACTGTCAATTACTAGTCTGTATGAACAAATATGTGTTCAAAGAATCCTGCAATTCCATGAATTCCCAGTAACTTAAAATATACGTTCATTAGGCACTCGGAAACCCTGGAGAGTGATTCTGGGTCTGAATTTTACAGATTTATCCAAATCCTTCTAAATGCCTTGTCTCATTAAAATGAAAGGGTTTTAAGTTAGAAAGGCAGTTAGCCTTTCTTGAAAACTAATTCTCAGCATATATACCAGGCATATACATATTGAATCTACCAATACAATCCTATTATAAGACCATGTTTGCATAATTATTTTATATTAAAAATACTCATACCCAGTTTTTAGAGCAGAATAAAGCATCTACAAAACTGTACTATATCTTCTTCTCAAAATCGTGCTGTAGGTGTGTCAAATGTTCTAATCAGTCCACCAGGTACAGACACTGACTGCAGTTTAAAAGACACAATCAAAGAGTATATTGAACAGTTCCACAGAGCTTGGAAAGTGAAGCTAACTTTCAACCATGAAATGGCTTAAGCAGTGGGTAAATTTGGCACATTTGCTCTTAAGTCATTTTAAAGGCATTAAAACATATTTCAAAGATTTCAAACATGCAATTATTTTTGCTGCCACTCAAAACATGAAATAAACATTGCTTTAAAAAGATATGTGCTTTTTTACCCATCAAAACAAACAACTTAATGAATAAAAATTGCTTTCCCAAATGATTTTTCATACATTTGCAACTCATCCAGCCAGTTTTAAGTCTGAAATTACAGAAATCATTGGTAAAATGGATCATTGTTCCAAAAAATTAAAATGCATTAAACTCAAGGTGTGGTTATCCTATGAAAAACTCCCCTAAAAATGTATATTATGCATTTACTTTGGAATTCCAGTCACTAGCAAAGCTGTACGTTTATCTACCTAATGTACTGATTTTTTTTTCTGCTTATCTTAGGAATTAGCTTTATTTTATAATCATACCTTCCCTGTATTTATCCAAAGTGATAATTATCTTTTAAATTCATTTACCAAATAAATCTGGAGTACCTACTCTCTGTAAGGTACTTTGTTGGATACTGTAAGGGGTTTAAAGCTGGTTGCAACAGTCTTACCCCTCAGAGTTCCCACTCAGGGTGGCAGAAAGACAATGCTGACAAATAGACTGAATACAAGACAGTCTGCTCTGTCCCTGTCACTTTACAAGTTCCAGGCCATGTGTCACCATGATGAAGGGAGAATACACAGGCCAACCAGACTTCTGTCTTAGACCGTCCCTTCTTGACCTGTTTGCCACCGACCCCCGATTTCTTATTCTGTGATCTCCTAGTTTAAAATCTGGCTTCCTATACCGACTTGAGGCTGTGTGTTTGCTGACAGACACATTCACAGCCTCTTCGCTGACTCAGATTTCTCTCTGCTCTTGAGTCCCAGACTTGCAAAACTCCAGGTAAGAGATCTGCCAGTTCTGCTTTGTCCCTCATTAGCCATGGGGGACTGGTTCCCAAATCCCCACAGATACCAAAATCCAAGGATGTTCAAGTCCTTTATATAAAATGGTGTCGTGTTTGCATATAACCTACACACACCCTCCTACATACTTTAAATCATCCCTGGATTACTTACAATACCAAATACAATATAAATGCTATGTAAATACATGCATACCTCAGGTAACATGGGTTCAGTTCCAGACCACCACAATAAAGCAAACACTGCAAAAAAGTGGATCACAAACATTTCTGGCTTCCCACTGCATGTAAGTTATCTTTACACTACACCGTAGTCTATTGTGTGTAATAATAGCATGAAGTCTAAAAATATAACATACATGCCTTAATTAAAAAATACTTTATTGCTAAACAATGCTAATCATCATCTGAGCCTTCTGCGAATCGTAATCTTTCTCTGGTGGAGGGTTTGAAACATTGTGAAAATTACCAAAATGTGACACAGAGACACAAAGTGAGCAAATGTTGTTGGAAAAATAGTGCCAATAGACTCTCTTTATGAGAGGTTGCCACAACCTTCAATGTGTAAACACAATATCTTTGAAGCACAATAAAGTCAAGTGTGATAAAACAAGGTATGTCTGTAGTTGCCAGTGCATGGCAAATTCAAGTTTTGCTTTTTGGAACTTTCTGGTATTTTTTTTCTCCTAATATTTTTGATCCAAACTTGGTTGAATCCAGGGATGCAGAACCCCTGGATACAGAGGACCACCTGTACTTAGCCCAGACCCCTTCTGCTCTTCAAAACCTGCCTGCCATAAAAGGAGAACCAAAAAAAGACACAAGGCAATAATTACTATAAGAATGATAGAAACCAGCCATTACACTAGGTCATAAGAGCGAGACATGGTGTCTGACTTTGAATCTTCTGATGCTGCTTGGTGATGGGTTTCAAGGATACCCCAGTAGGAGGAACTGGAGCAGAAGAAGCATGTTTATACTCAAAAAAGATTAGATTTGTATTACCCAAATAGTATATTTTACACATGTGATTTCCACCTTTTTTTTTTGTAGTCTCATCATGGTGACAGAGCACTAGAACTTTCTGAACAGCTTCTACATGCCAGGCACTTCCCAAGTTCAGGTTTATTTATTATTCCCCTCCCTATTCTGATGCAGAAGATGTTTTTATGTAAAGCAAGATGCTGAATAATGCCAGATGCCTTAGGAGCTACTGCTTCAATCCCTATTTCTTAGCACTTCCGGTTTTAGAGTTCAGATTTCAAAGTGAATCAGAATTTATATTCATCCCAAATACAATTAAAAACTCTTCCTATTCAAATGTAATAGTCATACAAATTCCAAATCCACGGGCTCAGACAAAGGCAGCAGATCAAAGAAGGTGGCATACCTTAGGAAGACAGACCCATAACTTCTGTGGATCAATGGGGGTAGGTGCACAAATTGTCAGCAGGAGTTTTCCTGGACCCAGTTTGGCATAAAAAAGCAGGGGAGGTAGGGCTGAAAGAAAAATCATATAGCAACCTCATATTTGCAGGAGGCAGCCTGTTGTTGAGTCAGGGCCAGAGAATAAGAATGCAATGTGAGTAACCTGAAAGCCGTTGATCTCTGGTAACTAGCTAGAGTTAAAGCTAAAAGAATTCACTCAAAAATACAATCTTATGTCATGAGGAACTTATGTGTCTGTGAACAGCAAGAATTTCTGCTAGTCTAGAACCTGGACTTATATCTCCCACACAAATCTCCTGCCAGTAGCTGGTCCAGAAAAAAACCTCATCTCATTCAAAAATGAGCATCTATACATAGTTACTACAAGAAAATAAGAGAAGAAAATCAGATAAAATGAAAGCAAGATATGTACCAGAAAAAATGTTTCCATACAGCACATAAAAATTTGAGCCAAACATATTGCCATAAACTTAAAAACAAAGAAAAAGAACAAAATAAAGCTACCATATCTATAAAGCAAGAGATCACATCAAATATACAAGAGCTCAGAGAAGATGATGTGAGACGACAGGAAGTGAAGTATGATTTGGCAGAGCCCAGGAAATAAACATTTCACTGGCAACAACCAGATTCTGCTAAAAACATGGCAAGAAACAAGAATGTCAGGAAAGAAAAGAAAAGAAATAGAAAAGGAAGTAGAAAACTCAAAGAAGCAGAAAAAAAGGAATTCAAACGAATTAGAAAAAAATAATAGCAAGACAGGAAAGATTAAAAAGGTCTTAACATATGCAATAACTAGTATCCTGAAGAAGAGGTAAGACATAATAAAATACAAAAAAAGTTAAAGACATACTTCAAAGTAACTTTCCAGAAATATGTCACGTATCTACAGAATGAGAGGACACACTGAACTCTAGGAAAATTTAACACAAAACATTCAACACTGAATCATGTTTTAGTAAAGTCACTGGAATTGAAAGAAAGAAAAAACAAAATGTTGTGCACTGAGGCAAAAAGTTTGATTCTGATGTTACTTTTCACAGCAACGTTTAATGCTGGAAGACATTGAAGCAGTGGTACAAAGTCCTCGGGGATATAAAGTGCATGATTTAAGAACTGTACATAGTCAAAACAGTCATCAAAGTGTAATGAAAATGAACATTTTTAAACTTGTAAAACTCAGGGAATATACCCCAAGCCCTTCCTGAAGAAACTACTACAAGCCAAACTTTGAACAGTGAAGAGATAAATGGAATACTGGTCCTAAGTATTGACCTTATTTAACTGTAGGACTAAAACTAAAACAATTTTGGAGATTATGGTCACAGAATAGAATTTAAATGTTATAAATGCTAATGATGTAGAAATAATACAGCAAAGGTCTGGAGGGGAAGAGGACAGATGGTGGGTAGTAATGTCAACGTGATGATTTTCTTGTCTGGTAGAGCAGAGGATTAAAAGATTATCGAAGCTGATAATGATGTAATAGAGCTATAAGTACACTTCCAAGTCTAAAGAATATGATATGAAAAATTACGTAATCATCAAGAATCAGATGACTTTGGGGGAAAAGGGGGTCAGATGAATTGGGAGATTGGGATTGACATATATACACCACCATGTATAAAATAGATAACTAATGAGAACCTACGGCATAGCACAGGGAACTCGACTCAATGCTCTGTTGTGACCTAAATGGGAAGGAAATCTAAAAAAGAGGGGATACATGTATAGCTAAAACTGATTCACTCTGCTGTACAGCAGAAACTAACACAACATTGTAAAGCAACTATACTCCAATAAAAATTAACTTAAAATAAATAAAAATAAATTTATCACTGGAAGAAAAAAGACTCGGGTGACTGGGAGAAAGTGGAAAAAATTAATTTTATGATTACTCCTGGCAGGAAGTCAATAGACAGCTGTCTAAAGACATACAAGTTTTAAGTATTTGGGGGAAGGGGCACTGTCATATATTGCTGGTGAGAAAGAGTATAAAAAGGACATCACAGGACATCTCTAGACCTGTCGTATGGGACCAAGAGATATGGGGCAACTTTGCAGCGTTCAGCTTTAGGGACTGACTAGAAGCGAAAATACAGTTGAGGAGAATAAGTCCTTCCCTACCACAAACCATCTCTCTAGCACCAACGTGTTATGTGTAGTTGAGAACTATTATGACTAGTGACCATCCAACATCTTTTGAATACTATTTGCCACTTACCCACAAAAAGGCCAAAGTTGCTTTCCCACCTTCCTTTACAGCTAGAACAGGCATGTGACTGAGGTTCCAACAATTAGACACAACCACACAGGAGTTTGACGCCCGAGAGAGCATCTTGGCCACTGGGATAAATGCGGGTCTCAGCTTTCAGGGGCAGCAAAGCAGAGGTTCTGGGTTCAAGTGCCCAGAGTTGGTAGGAGTGAGCCTCCACTGGCGCAGTTCTAAAGAGTGTTTCTGGGTGTTAATCCAAGCTGGCTGTCTCTGGACCTATCTGGCCTTCCTAGATATTCTATAAGGTACTCAGTATGCTTTAAAAATAAACTTATTTTCTGTTTAATCTAGGTAGCAGGAAGTTCTGTTATTTGCAACTAAGAACCATGACTGACTATGTATACTATTAGCAGAACACACACTTGAAAAGCAAAACAAACAAACACAAAAAACCCCAAACCAAAATAATTTAAAACACCCATTAGCCTTGAAAAGACCAAGGACCTAACGTTTTTATCAGCTCCGTCTAGAGATCACTTACACACAGTAACTTCACATTAAGAGGCCAAGTATCTGTGAAATGTCCCTCTCCAAGAACATTTTATCTGTTTCAAATATGTTAAAGAATGGACTCTGTTAAAATAGGTCTTGGTTTTAAGTGCAGTTATACTAGAATCACCAAAAGTTAAAGCATTCCAAAGAGGTAAAATCAAATATCACTGAATCTTACTATCTAGGCTTGCTGAAATCCTTTGGAAGATTTCATGGATAATGATTCTAAACTCATCTAAAATGTTTAATGCTCGAGGATGGAAGATGCCTTTGAGGACTGGGGCGGGGAGGGTGGGGGGGGCTTGGGGGGGGACGTCAAGGAAGGGAGGGAAGATGGGGATATGTGTATAAAAACGGATGATTGAACCTGGTGTACCCCCCCAAAAAATAAATAAATAAATAAATAAATAAATAAATAAATAAATAAATAAATAAAATAAAAAAATAAAATGTTTAATGCTAGTCTCCAAAGCTTGCATTTACGCCCAGTGTGATCAAGTTCACTGCCGACTGTGAAAGGATTAAGGGATAATGTCACTTACATTGTTCCCTCTCTTGTTCTTGGCTATGAAAAGCAATAAAATATACACATTTACCCTGGAGTTTCATGATAAAGAAGGGCTGCAGCTAGTGGACTTGAGCACGGAAAAGATACAGTTACTTTGGAATCTAGGAGCTGAGTACAGTGCTTCTCAAAGTGGGATTCCTGAATCAGAGGATTCACATCACCTGGGAATTTCTTGGAAATGAAAATTTTACTGAACTGGAAGTTCTGGGGGTGGTGTCCAGAATTCTGTGTTATAAACTCTCCTGAGAACTACTTTCTTTGGCAGCACTACTAAACCACTTCAAGCAAAGGAGAATTTACTTCGGAGGATGGAATAGCAAGATGTACCTTCTCAGTTAACACATATCAGAGCATTAAAGGAGTTCTTCCCTAGAACTTAGCTTAACTTCATATGTAGCATAACTCATTTCTTCTTCATTGAGGAGATATAGGACTCTTGGTTACTAAGATTCCCTTATGGAAGTTTTCCCCAGGACTGTCAGATATCAAGTACTCTTCAGTCTTTTCCTCAGGCTAAATAACCCCAGTTCCTTTTACCTTTATTTAAAGACTTTAAAAAAACCTCTTTTTAAAAACTCTCATCCTTGTCAAGCTACAGAGTAAAATATGACCTCATTTGACTGTTCAGTTTAATTGAAACACATTTCCTATCACTGAATCATAGAAATTAATGCCAAAAAAACCTACCTTTCTTACATTCTACCTACATTTTACAGTACGAGATGTACTTCTTAAAATAAAAAATCAAACTTTAGGTCTGTCCTGTCTACATATTCTGATACCTCCTTTTCACCCCGTTCCTCTTCCTAAAAAAAGTCTTAGTTCATTTTAAGGTCACTAAGTATTTAATATGTATTGGATTAAACATTCTGATCCTCATTTGCCCTATTAAATAAGAACTGACCAGATGGATATTCCTCTGATTCTCTCTCCTGAGCAGGGTTTAGTTAATTAAAAATGATTATTTTTACTACATATTTTATATATCAGCCAGATGTTACCTGTGGTCATTTCTGGAAAGGATCATTTGGTGGTGGTTACAAAATATATATTTTCCTTTGGAAAGCAAAACTCTTGAGCACGATCAGGAAAACAAATGCAGAAATGGATTCCACCTCACACCTTTCTCCTAGTGCCAAAATGGGCATAATGTTTCATTTCCTTTGAAAGTAGGATCTATTCAAATTCTTTCTTCTTCTAACTCTGCACCCTGGTCCTATTTATGTTGTGTCAAAAAAAAAAAAAGGATCAAGTTGACGGAAGAAAAATTAATGTTGGTTTCGTCTGTACTAGAAGTGTAAGCTGACTTTTCCAAAGAAACTGATTTGGTTTAAGACATACGTGTATGACACAACAACTGTTCTGCTCAATCAGGACAGAGACTCCACTGTGTCACTGTGAGGATGCCCTTCCAGACAGATACTGTGACAGTTCCTGCTTTTGCACAAGCCTCCTTAGAAACTATAGTTCATGCAAACTAATGTGCCTAAATTTCCCGTTAGTGCTGAAATAATCCAGAATGAGGCAAAGATACTGTAATTACAAAATTGTTCTGTGATTACACTAGTCATTTTCTCTCCATTGGCAGACAAACTAGAATTCAAAGAAGTGCCCCCTCTTTTTTTCTTAAAAACAAAACAAACAAAAAAATCCCACAAAGCAACATTCGACTTTCTTTAAAAAAAAAAATCAATTCTTGAGATCACTCAAAATTCTGAAAGCCTAATAGATTAAATTAACCACACTATCATTTGGTTCGATTTCGATGGCTGGTACCCTCCAAAACACCATTTAGAAGATGACTAGAGAAAAAAGTGAGTCTTTTGAAAGTCGGAAATTCGTATGACGACAAACTAATATTTGGTATGGCAGAGTATATAAACAAGTAAGACACTTTTAATTCCAAAGCCCTGGCTATGTCATGTAAAATAGCTCATGGCATGAGGTGGATCTGGGTTCTGGGCTCAACTCTGACTTTCTACGTGACCTTGAATAAGTGACTTCCCCACTTTGAGTTTTTCTCATGAAAACATAGAATTAGATATTCTCTAAAGTCTCTTTAGGCTCCTTATATTATATCATTGGTTGTTTAAAAATCTTTCAAGCTTAAATATGCCTTATTGAACTGCAATAATATTTGTGAGAAGAGGTGGGGGTTGCTTTCATTAACTTAGAAGCTTTAAACACAGAACACAGTAACTTATCTTCTGACTGTATAAAGCATCTGCTCCCTGTGTCCTGAAGTACACAAATCTGCTTGTAGTAAATCACAGTCACCTCAGAAATGACCTTTCCCTCTTATGTTTTCATAGCAATCAACATTTACTAGTGTCTTCTTATTAAAGTCATCTGTGTTACATCTGATTTCAAGAGCCAGGTAAGGGGCATACATTCCTGATGAAGGGTCTGACAGTCCTTGGAATAAATTGTCTTCCCAAATATATGATTACTTACCTTTAGATCAGGCCATGCTCATCAGCCTCTAATAGGTTTGAGGGACTCACCAGTCTTAATTTCCTATGTGAATCTATAATTGTCCGCAGAGGTCAATTTCAGTGGATGCCTCATATAAATTAGAATTGAAGATAATGATGCCTGTTCACTTGATCAACTGAAATGACCAGCTGGGTTTAATGGGAGGAAAACAGAAACCCCTGTGAAATTGGAATAGCTTCAAAGGTGATGGAATGTAATTACTTTTCTGCAAAGTTTCTTCTCCAAAGGTGACTGGCCATTGTGTTGGTGGGCACGTGGGCCAGAATGTTATGAAGGTGGAAATGACATTCAGAGCCACTGACCACATCCAAAGGCATAAGTGAAGAGTTCGCTTTCTGCTAAAGGTGTTGGGGGAAAGCAGAATTTCTTTTCCGCTCTTATTTTTAATCATTTCATTCACAGTTGGAGAGATGCTTTGAGGGACGTGCCTGATTGACTCCCCAGAGGCAAATTCTAATTTAGATTGCTGCAAAAGTGTTTTCTTTTTATAGCCATAAACCATTTTCTTGGATGTGTTATCATTATCTTTAGGGTAATATAAATTGAAGTCTGAGTGAATCCTGTTATCACCTGTACCAACCCCTTTATTTTACAGATGAAGGAACTGAGGTCCAGAGACATGAACAGACTGGACTAAGGTCACAAAGCTAGAAAGGAGAAGAGGCTGGGCTAGAATGCAGCAGATAAGATGAAACCAAAACTGACTCCCAGTCCAAAGTTTTCTACTTAGTAGCTGGATACTTGTTCAGGGAGGAAAAGATGCTCTCCATGAAAATCACCATTTAAGAAAACTTAAATTCTGTAATGTGGGAGAGGTGCTAGTAAGCAAAAAAGGTGCAGGTGGGATGGTGAGAAAGAGATAAAGGAACCAGGAGCCCACAAAACGATTACCATTCCCCATAGCTGACCAGGGGCTCTGTCTACATGTTGGTGGGTGCCGGGGGACGGTTTTACGTACCTGGGGCAACTGCACAGACTCAGGAACCAGACTGTCTGACTGGACTTGATTCTTGACTCTGCTAATTCTGAGCTCTGTGACCTCTGGCAAGTTGCTTAAGCTCTCTGTGCCTCAGTCCCTCATGTGTATAAACGGATGATAACATCAGTACTGACTGTTGAGAGGATTAAAAACCTTACTGCACTAACCTTACTGTAACAGAGATTAAATAAGGGTTAAATAAATTGATATATATAAGGAGCTTAGCACATACTAAGTGCTATGTTAGTGTCTGCTGTTTCTTCCCTATTCACTCTACCAGAAAAAGTTTCAGAATATAGACATAAGTTGCATTTATTAATAATGTACTGAGGTGCTTTATTTGAGATACTCTATTAGACTCTATTAGAAAGTCATTGATAAAACCTCTTCATATATTTAATGGATTAACTTTTCAATATGCATTACTACAATTTAAAGGGTTTGTTTTTTTTTTAAATAAACTACAGGAATTTTTTTAATTAAAAAAATTCAATGATATCCATAGTTTCATATAAAAATGACAGAAATTCCATTAGCAAAACAATTAGTAAGAGAGCATATCTGTTGCAAAAATTAAAGACAGATTTTCAGGACAGGAAATTAGTGCCGAGTAAGCGAGTCCTGAAGTTGCTGGGAGAACAAGAGTGGTTCAGGGATGCTGCATTTTCTTTTGCTACAGCACCGTTCTTAGGCAAGTCGACATTTTGTTTCCTTAGAATTTAATGTTGTCAAAGCTATCATTAACAATTTGCTCAGGGTTCTTTAAGAGAAAACCTCCACAAAATTAACAATGAGATCTAGTTATTAAGACCATTTCAGATGTGCCTGAAATGCGGACCATGTGTAGATTGTCTGGTTTATTCCCTTCGTTCTTTGAGTTAAATTCAACGGGAATTTTAAGGGGAAAAAGTCAGTCATCTATTCTCCCATTTTTTAATTAAAGAATTTTAGCAATCACACAGAAAAATAATTTTTAAACGTTGTTGTAAAGGACTTCTCTGGAATTCATCGCTGATTTAAGACATGGGAAGATCATGATAAGCTGCATATCTTCCAGTCACATGATGGTAAATCTGTGGGGAAAGCAGAGTTCAGTTAGTCATTAATTATTATATTACTACACATATCAATTAACAATTACACTATTACATAATAACTTTAACATTTCATTATAAAGCCCCACTAGTATGCACTTAAGCAGAATCTCCATCCGTTGAGATGGAGGTTTGCTTGGAAGAAGGCAGAGGCTGGGTACGATGAGGTCAATCAGATGAGTTTTCATCTCCAGTTCTCACAGCTCAATTTTTATTTCTTTCTCAAAAATACTTGACAGGGCTTCCCTGGTGGTGCAGTGGTTAAGAATCTGCCTCCCAATGCAGGATACATGGGTTCGATCCCTGCTCTAGGAAGATCCCACATGCCGTGGAGCAACTAAGCCCTTGTGCCACAACTACGCTCCAGAGCCTGCGAGATACAACTATTGAGCCCACGTGTCATAACTACTGAAGCCCACGTGCCTAAAGCCCGTGCTCCTCAACAAAAGAAGCCACTGCAATAAGAAGTCCACGCACTGCAATGAAGAGTAGCCCCTGCTCACCGCAACTACAGAAAGCCTGTGTGCATCAATGAAGACCCAAGGCAGCCAATAAATAAAAAATAAAATAAATAAATTAAAAAAAAATACTTGTCAGTTTGTTCCAAGGACAATGGGTTGTTCCTCACCTGCCTCTCGATGTCTGCAAGCAGAGTGCTGGCACCTATTCGAAAGAGTTCTGGCTTTAGCCACTCATCTCCTAGTTCCTCCTTTATGAGAGAGAGCCACACAAGGGAGTCCTTGGCACTGCGGATGCCTCCTGCTGGCTTAAAGCCGATCTAAAAGGGGACGTGGGAAAGAACAATGCTTAGTATTGTTACTGGGTGGCTCTAAAAACTGGTCCTGCGTTAACACAGGGTCTCCCTCCTCTCTTTTCTGAAGCCTATTTCACTTCCCCTGGCAAAAGACCTGAGAGCACTGACTCAGGCCCATTTACTACAAAATGACTCTTCCAAGATTAATGGGAAGAATGTCACTGCCTCTGAGGAGACACTAATGAGAGTTAATAACCCTCATTAACATTTCACTTACTCGAAAGTCATAAACCTCAACCATCTAGACTATAGCTGTGAACCTGGGATAAACAAGAGAGGTGTCAATAAATAGGAAAACATATCAGAGAAGCCCATTCATTCTCCGTTTCTACCAGGAGGCCAGTAGAAATATACACGTTTCAGCCCTTCATCTTTTTGAGCTGTAAAAAATACACACGTGGATTTAAAACAAGGGGAGAGACTCAGTGAGGCCACAGTAACCAAACTGGCAGCAACCAGCAAGGAGAGGTGACAGTTATTTTAATCAACTTAACTGCAGGGACTTTTTTTCTAAGTTGTAAGTAGATGGAGTTACATAAAGCAGCCAAATGGTTAAATAAGCACAGGCGAAAAACAGTGTAGAGGCCCTTCACACTTCAGTAGTCTCCAAAGGTGACCACAAAACAGCACAATTCAGCCAGTATCTGATGTTTACAAATGATGTCCCCAAGTCCATTAGAAAAGGATAAATGTGTCCTATACACAGTAAAACCTGCTCATGTGGATATACTCATCTCAAGAACTTGACTATCCAGTAAACCCCCAAAGCCCAAGTACTAAAGCTCATGTATTTGACCACTCAGTTTGGTGATCTGACAGGTAGCACCAGCAGGGGGTGACTGCTAACAGAATGACAGAGAAGGAACACAATTAATGAATGGTCCCATTATCAACCTGTAAAAAATGAATAAACGGAAACTTCAATTAAATAGCTGGGAGACCAGAAGGGGGTGCTCTTACTCCTGGATAATAGAGCCTGACAGGAAGAAGAAAGACTCTTTTTCCTGGCAAGGACTCAGCAAATGAAAAGCCCCAGACCCCTTGTTTACTATATGTAATATATACCCTCTCTTCCTTTTCCTCTCTATAAAGCATTCTTTCCTCTCCCCTGCGGGCACGTGTGGGGCTCGCCATGGTTGCTGATCCTAAATAAACCCACCTTTGCTGGAGAAATAGCTCACAGTCTACTTGCTTTAGGTCAACAAACCCAGCCCAGAAACTCCAAGTTAACCTGGACTCTGCCATATCCCTTACCACACCCCATCCAATGGCCAATAGTCAAGTCCCACCAACCCCACCCTCTGAACTCCTCTATCTCACACGCACACTTTCCTCTCTACTCCCACTTCTACTGTTTTAGTGTAGACCTTCGTCAGCCCTCACGGAAGCATCAGGAGAAACCTCCTAACCGGTTTCTCTGCCTCGGTCACACAGCTAAGCAACGGCTGTGCAGAGATTCTAACCATATCTGCCTAGCACTCTGGAGCCCGGGGGACCCTGTAAGAGTGAGGGGAGATGGAGGGATAGGGAGGTAAGGGGAGTGAGGTTACTTATTGAGAGGAGGCAAAAAAAAAATCAATTAGCTGATATTAGCATACAGGAGCATTTTCTGTCAATTAGGCAGCGCTGTATAAAGATTTTTCTATACGGTTCAGTTGTGGCAGCAAGTCTATCAGGCAATGTTTTGAAAGAGAGTTTCTAACATCAGTTTATCCTTTTTTTTTTTTTTTAAGGGAGAGAATATGGAGAACATAAATCTGCAATGAAATCAGTTATGAAATATCAAACCTCTGCTTCTCAGAAGTGACACTAATCACAGTCTGGAAGGCGGCCCGTCACATTTTAAAACACCCCTTAAATCAACGATGTGGAAGCTTCACAGTCTAAGGGCTGCCAGGGCAGCTTGTCAACAATCGCAAAAATGCCCCTGATTCACAGATACACACACAGGTCCTCTCTGTACATCAAGTGTGATCAAGATGAATATGAACTGATGTGTACCTGTTTCTTGATAAAACCGGGATGAGCTAACTTTATGTATTAGCTGAGGAAAGGGCCGATACAATTAAAAAGAGAGTAATGAAAGACAGCAAAATGTTCCCTCTCTACCCTGATCTACAACACTGAACACTTAAAACTTTTATTGAAAGTCTTGTGCAAGGGCTCTTTTGAGAAGGGACGTATTCACTTCTGTATCCCTAGCACTTAACATAGGTTAACATGGCACGTGGGTAACAACTCAATGAATGTTTGCTGGAAACAAAACAGGACTGGGTCCCCACTGGAGAATTTTAGCCCTGACTACAGAGCTTATGAAATGTAGAGATGAAGACTGCCCTTGACCCAGGACCGCCAGGGGTGAGGGCTCAGGCATCTGGAAGTATAGAAAGCTTCACATCTATGGGATGTTCTTTAGCTGAGGATAAACTACTAGTCTAGTGAGTGGTGGTGATCTCATTTGGGGGGGTTCAAAGCTGGAGTTCTCATTTTTACAGCTTTCCTTAAATTTTTTTTTTTATTTGGATCACTGCAGAAAGGCTACCAAGTAGAGGTTACTCAAGTTGGGTTAACTTTCATATGAAGGTCACTGTGTAGATATTTATCCTATTCGTACTCTTCTAAAATATGAAGGTATTCTGAAGGAGAAAATTCTGGAAGGAGTTCATTTCCTCTCAAACCCAGGTACCTTCTAAAAAAGGTCTCCGATTCCAAAATAAACTGAAATACAGTCACATATAAAGTCATCACATCCAGCTGGCAAAGGATTAAAGTTCTTTTTTGGGTGTCTCTTCTGCAGAAATCAAGTGATTGGTTTTAAAAGATGTCTTTCAGGAAGGGAAAGTCTCATTTAAAAAAAAAATTACCCTTCTCTCCAATGATGTTAAAAAAAAAATCCTTTGAGATAATTTGCAGCTAAACAAGCAACTTGAGGTGAAAAGAAAAATCCAAACTCATTTAAAAAAAACACCTCATACACATTTTTCCTTTTAAATTCATGTTTCAAAAAAATGTATTATTTTTCGAAAAGCTGACAAAAGCGAGCATATACCCTCCTCAGCTTAACAGTCTTCCAAAGAGCACATCCAGCTGCCATAAAACGCAAAAATGGATATTTAATTCAAGAGCTATATAACGTCTAGCTACCTTTTCCCTGCTGTTTCACAGCATTTCATTATTTTGTTTAATAAGTTCATCTCCTCGAGAATTTTCTCTTCAACTCATATTATTAAAAGTAATAAGTTTTTCTGGACCGGGGGTTTCCCAACAGAAAAACCAATTTATGTGTGTCCTTCAATAATGACAGGAAAAGATTATTTCCCATTATATTGCATACTTTTCATATCACCACCACAGCTTATCATTCAATAAATGTTACTCTGCAATTCTTTCCATTCCTCAAGGAAGTTTAATTTCTGCATTAACCTGTTTTCGCCGGCCAACACCTTACCAGAAAGCCTCTGTGTTGCAGCAGAATTAGTTCGTTAAAGAACCCATTTAGGAATCTCTTGTCAGTGATAAAATTGTCTTCGGTTAATAAAAGGACATAAAGAGAGTTTACATCTTGATCACACGTCCTAACTCCCACACTCACACTCACTTTCTGTGAATTGCACATTTTCCCCCCACAAATGTATTCTTTTGTAATGAAAGGTAAATTAAACGTTTATCTTAATAAAGGTAATGCATTCACACCATCTGCATATAAAGCCAGTTACTGTGGCTGTGACTAGTATTATAAATAACATTATCTTTACTCCAAAGAAAGATTTGCTGGCAATAATATACCTTGTTTCCAGTTTTCCAGAAGAAATCTCTAATAGCCCGTAGCATGACTATAGCTACTGGGAAGGTTGCATTTACTGTTTCTTTTCCAGTAGAGGTCTTAATAAAATCTGATCCTAAAACAAAAGGGAAAAAAAAAAGCTCCATGTTAATTCCAAAACTTATTTTTTACATTTTTGAGTCAGTGGAAGAAACGAGTTGGGTAAATTCTTTTTCCTGAGGAACACAACTTTGTTTTTCATCAATTATTGGAAAAACTAAAACCAAATCTTTCCTTAAAGTCATTCTGTCCATATTTTTTTCCCCCTTACCATAAGATGAAATAAATTAGGCACCAAATGGATTCTTACCTATCCCTGGGCTCTTGCCTCTATATTTCTATATCACCAATTAAAATCAAGTTGGTTTATTTCACGCAAAACTGAGAGGAAAAGAAACAATTTCATGCCCTGTGCTTAGCATCATATATCATAACATTTTACTACAAAACTGGAGGGCCTACTCATATTCTTACGTGTGATGGAAAGTAAACAGTACAGCTGTGACAACACAAGGAGAATCACCATCAGCTGGTTTCTACTGTGTTGTTCGTTAACGAAGCTCTGTCGTCTCACCAGACTCCGATTTTCATGAGAGGCACCATGCATTTCCAACTTGCAAATACTTTAAACAGCTTCCTGTGTCTCAAATGTATCTTAAACCCCTTGATGTAGTTTAAGAAAATAGCACAAGGAGACAGAGGATAATAATAGTTAAGAGTCACTGAGCGCTGTGCACTATGCACTATTTTAGGTGCTTTACAAGTAAGGACTCAATCGATTCTCACAATAACTATGTAAGTTAAGTACTAATATGATCCCCACTTTTAAGGAGGAAATTGAGGCAGAGAAATGTAAAGTAATTCTAACCAAAGCAATATAGCTTAACCCATGCACTATAGTGTCTCTAAGAAACTTACTGAGGGTCACACAGTCAGACAGCTAAACACAGATGGTTCAGGTGGTGAACCATCCTGGAAATGCTCTGTATGGACCACAGATCAGCAGCACAGGCACTACCAGGGAATGTGTTTAAAACACAGGCTCTCAGGCCCTACACCAGACCCACTGAATCGTAATGTGAACAGAAACAAGGTTCCTAGGTGATTCCTATGCAAATTCATGGCTCTCGCCCACAGAATCTGTGGAATCATAAGTAAGGCTAATCTCTGAGATTCTCCCAAGGTCTGTCAAAGAAATGGTCAAAAGAAGTAGAGACAAGAAGTTGCCAAAACATCCCCCTTTAGTTTCAACTGCAGAAGACACTTCCATGACCACTCTGTGGATAGGAAGGTTCAAATCGACATGGTGGGAAATATAAACACAAATCACTCAAGCCCTTTCCCTCAAAAGCATACATTATAGGAGCAGGTAGAGCTGAAATGTAACTCCTGGGTAATCGCTTAATGAGCCTGAAGTCAGGAGATCTGGTTTCCAGCTCTGGCTGATACTGTATTTACCTTGAAAATTCTATCACCTAACCCTGTCATTTGTAAAGTATGTCTGGAAATTCTTACTTGCTTCACAGTGTTATACTAAGAGTTGAAAGAGACAATCTCTGTGAAAGAACTTTGAAAACTGTCAAGTGTTATACAAACAGAAATGGAACAAGGACCTAGGTAGGGTTACAACCTGTGTAAGAAGCACAGGAATTCTGATCTAGCCAAGCAGGTCAACGGAAGCCTTCTTTCCTTTGGGCATGTAGGCCCATTGGGAGAAATGGCGATGGGCCCCTCGTGCCTTCATTCATTCAAGAAGTATTCACTAAGTGTTTACTATGTGCTGGATTCTGTTCTACATGCTGGGAACAGACCACAACACAAAACAAAGTTCCTGCCCTTGTGACTAGATTCTCTAGAAGAAAAAGACAACAAACAAAGAAATACATAACAAAGGCCAGGAGGAGGTAAGCACAATGAAGAGAAATAATGCAACGTAATGAGAGGGAGTGACGGAGTTGCGGAGAGGTAGCTGTATTTGAACAGTCATTATAAAGGCATCTCTGATGAATGAAATTCAGAGACTGATGAAGGGAATCTGGGAAAAGAGCATCACAAGCAGGGAAACAGCAAGTGCAAAGGCCCTGCAGTAGGCATGTGCTACGTTGATGAATGAATGAAATGAATGAATGAGTGAATGGGACTACAGAACCAATGCCTGGCCCCTACAACCTCAGAAATAACAAGCAAAGAGAAGAAATGAAAGCTGGCAAATAGATGTAAGAGGTGAAAGGAATATCACCAAAGAATTCATACTGAAACCATGATGTGTTTTCCTAACAGGTGACGTTGCCTTCCGATTCACTAGAAGGCTTCTTGGTACAACACTGGATATATCTAAATTCTTCTAAGCATCTCAGAAGAGAAGATTATTAAGACAGAAGACTAAGGCCATATTTAGAGGCTTAAAAAAAGGTACGGTCACTTAAAAATCACACCATCTAAAGTTAACCAAAAGAGCCAAAGTCCCTTAGGGAGGAGACTTTCTTCCTAATACCTTTGGGAGGAGCAGAACAGAACACCTACTGTGGTAGCAACAGCAGCCCAGGGACCGTAACGGTGATCTACATGTTGTTTGTCTTGCTTTCTTGACTGTATTGTTTGAGGACAGGTGCTATACCTTTCTGGTGCACTTCTGTATCCGCAGAGCATGACACACACGAGAAGCTCAATAAATAATTTTTGGGTGGGTGGATGGGTGGATGGCTACAGTTACGAAGAAAACGCAAATTATAACATTTGCCATGTTTAACTGACTAATGGGGAATGGAAGACAGTTTGGGGTTTCATTCCAGTCCCAGTAACAAAATTGGGTAGGTGGCTCAGAACAGATTTAGATCTACAGAAACATTATGAGGATAGTACAGAGAGTTTCCATATACCCCACACTCAGGTTCCCCTATTATTAACAACTTATATCAGTATGGTACATTTGTTACAATTAATGAACCAATACGGACATATCATAACCAAAATCTATACTTTATTTAGATTTCCTTAGTTTTACTAAGGAATCCAATTTCATCCAGGATACTATAATACATTTGCCATGTCCCCAAAGGCTCCTCTTGGCTGTGACAGTTTCTTAGACTTTCCTTATTTTGATGACCTAGACAATTTTAAGGAGTACTAGTCAGGTATTTTATAATATTTCCGTCAACTGGTATTGTCTGACATTTTTCTCTTGATTACACTGGGGTTACATGTTTTTTGGGGAAGAAAGCCACAGTGGCGAAGTGCCATTTTCACCACATCACATCAAGGGAACTTATTAACAACATCACTTCTCATTGTTGCAGCTGACCTTGAACATGGGTGGAGGTGGTGTTCGCCAGGTTTCTACACTGTAAAGTCACTCCTTTCCCCCTATTTTCCATATTGTACTCTTTGGAAAGAAGTCTTTATGTGTATCCCACACTTAAGGAATGGGAGCTGCAATCCACCTCCTCCAGGGAAGAGTAGCTACATACATGCTTTGGACGTCTGTGAATGAGAGATTTGTCTCTTCTCTATTTCTTCAATTATTTATAATCATTTATTTATATCAGTGCAGACTCAAAGATATTTATTCTCTACTTGGGTTTATAATCCACTATTACTTAATTTATTTTGTTGCTCAAATGGCTCTAGGTTTGGCCACTGGGAGCACTTTCAGTTGCTTCCTGTATTCCTTTGACACACCCCCATTATGTGGATTTTTTGTTTTTTTAAGCACTTAACT